>NW_019385500.1:179877-253756 GCF_000671375.1 Centruroides sculpturatus | reverse complement strand
TGATAATACAGTATCTTTCTTAGATAAGATTGAACTGCGGCCTACTGTAGACCTGTTCAAGCCATCTGCTCAGCAACATCAGACATCATCTGCCCACTCTCTACCTTTGCTATTATACTCTCACCTTTCGAAAATAAAAACCGACACAAAACTTAATGAGTGCCTGCCCGACAGTCTCGCGAATACTATAAAAGAATTGTTTGTCAGAAAAATAAAAGGTTGGAATTACAAGGGAGTATTTCAAAGTTCGAGGGATACTATCTAATCATTATATTATCAGGTTGAGCGTCGACGTTGAGGTCTCCCGCGCTCCAAAAAGTTACCGGAAAACAAAGGAAAATTAGTCGGTATTTGCTATTTTCGTCGCTTCTTTTTATGTCTGTTCAGTGAAGTGTTCGTTATCCGATCATGTGTTCGTTGTCCGATCATAAAAATCTTTCGCGAAAGTGTTCGTTATCCGATTTGTTCGTTAACCGATCACCCACTGTATTAAATTTAAACGATATTTGTTTTGTTTTTAGTGTATGCCATTGTGTTGTAACTAAGAAAGATTCCATCTGCAAGAATTAAGATTTGTCTGACAATATTGATTTATTTTATACAATAACATTGTCCATTGAATACACGGTGTCCCATAAATCTGGAAGCACGGAAGCTATGCCTTTTTTTCATTTCCCTACAGGTTAAAACGTGGCATTAAAAGAATCAATTCCGGTTATTTTGACGATGGGGACTCACTGTAAGCGACTGCATCCAGACCCGTGTGTGTGTGTGATTGGTGAAAAGTTTACATGCAAGGTTATCAGATAGATCCATGTTTCCAGGGACAAATAATTGTTGAGAGAGACAGATCGAAAAAGCTAGGCTCTTCTCTTGGAGATCCACAGAGATATCATGCAATACAGAACAAATTATATCACACGCAAGGTAATGATCGATTATAATGAAAGGAGTTTAGTCTGTCGCGTGCAAATTCTTGAAAACTGTATAATAATTATCATCAGCTGGGAAATTTATAGTTAGAATTTCAAATTACTCTTTAAATATTTTACCCAAGACAAGCATTTTTAAGATTACATCCGAATTAATCCGAATTTGAATGTTTCAGTAGCATTTTTAGTATTAAAATTTTTACAAATTAGAAAATGTAAGAACAAAAAAAGCTTCAATACTTGTTGCTTCCTAAGATTCTCGCTTTGCTCTTCGTGTATACATTCACTAATTTCTAAAAATTACCTAAAATAAGTTCATACCATACATCGATATATCATTAATGCGTAATACGTAGTGTAATTGCATTATATATTTCATCATTGTATAATGGCTGGTGTTATAGAGAAACGAAGATACACCTCTTTTCTCCTAAAACACGGATCAACTTTAGTGAACCCTTTAATATCCATGAATTATTAAATGTACGATTTCAGTTGTAAATGATTTTATCAACTTCATCACCAACAAATCCTCACAATCTAAGGGAAGGAGAATTTTTCTATTGTAGATTTATGTTTTCTATTTTCAAGACATAAAATTTAATTATTTCTTAAAACACACAAACATTGCGGTACTTTTTCTTTGTTATGGTAATATGGCTTTTCCCGTGAAGCCATTTTCAGTCTCTATTTTTTAATATTAAAAATTTGATTTCAATATGAAGTTAGAATAATATAGATAATGGTTTCGATCCACTCTATTCAAATTACGCTTTGTTTGCAGACTATAATTACATTTTTATAGAGTTACATCTTCACGCAACTATATAGTCACAGTTAACAATGAGTACGAATCGATAAACGTCGAGAGTAAATTATAGGAGTTACATTCAAATAACTTCACTTGGCACGTTGCCTCAATACTTAAAATAATTTAAGCGTTATTTTATTTACAAAATCACAAAATTAATCTGGTAAATTGAATGTCTTCCCTAAGTTCCATGCTCTTAATCATAACATTGATGACCCTGGTGAGATGGAAAAGTATGTCATGGTCCTTTTGCATAAAAATTACAAGATACAAGCTATCAATTGGGCTGTAATTTTCAAATTGTCGAGTGTCGTGGAGCAAAAAAACGTGCGTTGAATTACTGATACAAAAACGCTGGAAGTGTTGCAAGATGCCTTTGTGAACATTACTCTAACAAGAACTAGAGTTTTCGAAGGTACAAGATGTACGAAGGCAGAGAACGCGTTGAAAACGAACCACGCTCTGGTAAACCATCTACTTCGACCGATGAACAAATCAGATTTGGCGCTCGTCGAATCGTTCTTAATTAAAACACATCGTTACAGCCCACGAAACGTGAATCAACGTTCTGGCACCGAAACGGTTTGGCAGTCGAGTAAATGGAGCACGAAAAGGTGAAGCTAGACCCGAAAAGATCATGGCAAAATCATACCAAAATCAAGGTCTCCTGGATTGTTTTCTTCGATTATGGGACAGTCGTGCAACACGAATTCCTTCCATCTAGCCAAACTGTCAACAACGGATACGTTTAATCGTTTGCCTGAAGAAATTCGTAGAAAACCACACGATTTGTGGCCAGGAAACTCGTGGATTTTGCACCACGGAACATTCGCCGACAATGCTCCTGTTCCTTGTTAATTTTGGGTCAAGTCAACAAATGTGGTCCGTATTCATCCGATATGGGACCGTCTTTCCTCCACCAAACTTTTGCCTGCTTCTCACCGTTTTCAGTCAATCGATGCCATAAAACAAAACTCGTTGCCAGTCAAGAAGGGGTTTGGAGAAAACGACTTTAAAGCCTGTTTTCGAAAACAATAGATGCATCTGTTTAATGAAACTTTTTAACAGATTTTTTACTTCCCTGGCTGGTGTGAATACATGACAAAGGAGTCATTGGAATCTTTTGCAAATCTCCATGTTTTGAGACCTCCTGAATCCAAAAAAGTGAAAAAATTCCGTAGATGTGTTGGAGTCTATTTCGTTTATCACAGCATGGGGTAAAGATTAAGAAATAAAATTTGGAATAGTGACTTGTATATAAGGGGCATCGATGCTAGTAAATTTTGGTGGCGAAATGTCGAGAGGGTGGGGAGATAGAGGGGTTAATGTAAAATTTCTGTAGATTCCTTCAATATGTTGTGTGCGGGAAAATTCCTCATCACACAACATATTAAAAGTATATTGTCACCGGAATAAGAAGATAATTACAGCTGAATTTGCTGAAGCTATTACAAAAACTAAATCACTCATTTGAAATCCTCAAAATTTATTTAAAAAATAAATCTAAATTTAATATATACAGCATGTTTTAGTAACAATATAACTTTAAAATCAAATTTGGATACAGAATTCTTCACCACAATCTGAACTTCCTTGATTTGTTACAACAAAAGACAATTTTAAATATATCAATAAACTTTAACAATGAAATTAAATATACTTCACAAAGTAATCTTTGAATGTAAAAATATAAAATCCAAATCAAAAATTTAAATTTATAAATTCTTCTTTTATAGTTTGCAGATGTTAACTGACCGCTTTCAACTCCACTTCATAAATTAGCGTGCTGTTGGGAGGAACGGATCCGACTGTTTTGTTTCCAAACCTCAAAAAGTAATTATATAAGAATATATATTTCAGTTATTGTGACATTCAAATCTTCTAATTCTAAATTACTGTATATGCTTACCCTTCTGAAGGAGGAACTATGATTTTTCTCTTCCCTCCAACTCTCATGCCTATTTAAGAAAAAACTGAAATTTATTTTCATATTTAGTAAAGTATATAACAATATAACTTGTTTTATAATCCCATATTAATGCTATACATTTATAAAATTAAATCTTAAAAGAAAAAGGTCTGACACCAAGTGACACCCACTGAACATTGACACTTTCTGTGGATTCACATGAGCAATGTGCTGGCTACGTAGAGATTTCTGGGTTTTCTTCGCATGTATAACACCTAAGAGGCCAGTTTATCATACAAAATTCTCTAGGGAGGCATCCCTCTTGATAGATTGCCCAAGTGTTGTGTTATCTTATTCTATCAATCCAATCTGACAGCTGCAGCATCTGATATAGAATCCAAGCAAGTGACCCCAGGATTTGTTTACGGGTGTCTGTCCTAGATATATTAAGTCTCTCCCACACTATTTGATTATCCCACCATCAGCCTCAGTGAAACTATGTGGAACACCTCTGTATAAAAGGTAGAGCACAAAACACAAACTAAATGATTTGTGACAAAATAGTCAATCAAGGTATGTTTTAAATTACACGTTATTGAAATGTGACTATGCAATCACAAGGTACGGAACAAAGTAAGCTTCCAGTCCTGAATGGATCACCCTGTACATTCAAAGAATTTTTCCATTCAACTACAAGTAACATTGTCGACAAAGTATTGATTATTTATATTCAGTAGAATATCCTGGAATAAACATCTTTACTGTCTATTGAAAAAATATTGAACACCATTTATCAAATATATGGTATACAGAAATATGCAATAGGTCCAGTACCAATTATCTGACACCCTTGGTTCCAAAGCTCTGTCAGATTAGTTTTGCCAAATTAAGGTTACACAACTCCTGTACCACGAATTACATGCTACCTTATCTCTAAAGCAGTGTTTCTCAACGGGAGCGATATCGCCCCCACGTGGGTGTTTTCCCATGTTCAGGGGGCGATTAGTAACAACTTATATTTTGGGGGGGCAAAAAACAATTTTCTGGGCGATATAGTAAAACATTATATTAAGAATAATTAGATATTTTATTCATTATAACGTACAATAATTAAACAAATAACATTATACTAGTCACTAGTCTATTCAATGCAGTACAAATTTGGCGTTAGCCTTGGCCCTCGGCATCGGAATTTTGAAGTGAAGGGGGCAATACCACATAACAGTTTTTATTGAAGGGGTTAGAGGTCGAGAAACACTGCTCTAAAGCATTACAGACTGATATAAACTTTACATTTAATACTAGATATATTTTCTAAAAAGAATGTGAAAGTTTAAAAATGGGTTAAAAATTGCACAGAGTAATCAACAATTGTAAGGTAAATAACCCAAGTGAACATAATACACACAATGTCTTCTTTGGACATTCAGTATATAAATATGGCTGATTGGCATGACAATTTTAAGTGTTCTCTCATAATTCTGTAATTAAACTGTAGCAAAAAATTTACCTTCTATACCAGAATTCAATCCTTTTACTACATCCTTGTCATTACCAAGACGAAACGAAAAGGGACGATTCCTAACGGACTTAAACTCTTCTCCGTTACTTAAATAGCCTACGTAACATACGTGTACCTGAAAAACACACGTAAACCAATTATGTTAATTGTGTGCAAAACAGTTTTCTTCAGTTAACATACTTTATTTAAAACTTACAAGTTTTCCCTTCCTTGCCACGGGACCGTTTCCGACTTCGATATCTACCGTATCTGTAATGATCGATTTTAAATCCTTTCCCTAAATGAATTAAAATATCAGTCATTAACACTTTTTATTTTATCTTTTATACATAATTTCTGATCCTCAGCCTTTGTGAGAAAAAGATAGAGAAGAGACACATCAATACAAATTAATTATAAATGATGAGTAATGTTATCATGTAAAGTTCAAATCTGAATAATCTTATATATTATCCAAATGCTCTGAAAAAAATCATTTACTCTGTCTATAAAGGGCAGAAAGAGTCAAAAATGGGGATCTCTCTCCAGAAAAAAATGCAGTGTGTCCCATTTTTGACACTGCCCTTTTTCTGTATCCATTGTGAGTTTACTGAATTCACAATGGAGTGGCTGGGTTATGACAGACACAGCCCAATGTATCCAGGATGGACCATCCATTAAAAATTCCAGTTTCTTTGACTACCTGAATTTAATCGCTGGTCTCCATGGGTTATAGACTGACGCCTTAACAGCCTCAACCATCTAATCATTCCTTACTTTAATTATATGTTGAATGAAAGAAAAAAAATCATGCAGAATGGAAATAGGGAAACAACAATGATATATTAGTATATTTAACAATAACATTTATTACAACATACAGTATATTCTGCACAGGATAAAGAACAAAGCCAGTGTGTAGCTAATGTAAGGATCCACAGTAAAATGAATTGCAAAATGCCAAATATTTAAACAGATTTATTTAATTTTGAGAATTCTCTTCAAATGTTTGATGTTATAAAATCATATATTTAACATAATTAACAGTTTCTTTAAAATTCATCTGTTAAGATAGGTTCTTTTGACTACATCATTTCTGCCTGATAAACCAAAAATTCTGTAGGCTTGTAATCATCAGACTGTCACACCATATTGTACCATGTTTCATATTGTTTTAAATATGGAGAATTAAAACATTTAAGTTAAAAATCAAATGCACTCATCGAGACTCAAACAGAATGGATTTGAAATATATTTGTTTCACCAACAAAATAATCGAACCAAACAATGGTTTGGTTCGATTTGAACATCAGCCACAGTTTGCAATTCTTAAAACTTAATAGATAGCATATATGGTTGATGAAGGATTAAGAAATAATCCCAAATTACATCTATCTTGTATATTAAGATCTAATAAAATGTTAAAAAGTGCACATGCATCTGATGTCTGTTTTATATAAAACTAAATATATTTGAAATATTAAGGTTACAAACAATTCGTAAAATAAACACTATATTAAAGAGCATTAGCATAAGTGATTACGAACTTACCGTATTTTCTTTCACGGCTTTGACTGACGAATTCAAAGTTTCCACATTGCTTTTCTTTTTCTTCTTTCTTGCTGGGGTAAAACTTGCCATTTTTTCAACAGAACTACTTCTTTTGACAGCTTCCTTCTCTAGCATTTTAGAGATTTTGGTACACGAATTAACGGCCACTACGGACAATCCACGTACTTCCATCGCATCCTCCTTGTCTGATATCGATACGTTTAATATATCCTCCTCTGTCACCTCTGAAGTTTTGTTTTTAGGAACAATTTCATTTTCTTTGTTGAAATCATTTTGGGCATTTTCACTCATTCCACTATCATTTGAATCCAATCTATCATTTTCGTTCTCTAAAAAAAAAACATGGAAATTTTTAATTAATTTCAAGTCAAAGGAAACTTAATTAAATATATTTTTTTACAAACCAGTTTTAGCTTTTTGTTTACTGACATCTTTTTTTGTTTGCACACACTTCTTATGCCTATTCGACTCCGACCTAATGCTCCAACTAGGAGATTGTTTTGCTGTTTTCTTTACCTCTATAGCTTTCTCTTTTAAATGATTTATCTTGTTAGGAAGTTTTCTATCTTTTGCCATACCTTAAGCAAAAAATATAATCTTTGTATAAATTTCTGATATTTCAAAATCAAATGCTTATTTTCAATGTAAATTAAGAGTTAGTTAATTACTATGAAAACAAAGCCCAAACCTAAATAGCATTATCCAATATGCAAGAACTGCAAGCTCAATTCCCACTCTGCATCATCTTTCCTCGTAGAATCTCAACCCTCTCTGTTAAAAAAATTCTATTTTGGAATACAAAAACCTCATTTCATCACCATTAATGAGGTTATACGCAACATTTGCGTCTATGGATCAGTGACTTAAAATAGATCCAAACACCTACAAACTAGTAAATGAGACTACAATGAAGTAGTCAGATATTGAAAAATGGAACTAAATGTACTGGACCAAACCATTTAAAAATTTGAGGATACAGAGAAATAAAATTCATTTACTCAAATGCAACAGACTCATCATCCTCCTTACACGGTCTTCTCAGAAAATTGTTTTGGTTGGTTTAACACATACGACAATATGCAGGAATTATCTCAACTGATAATCTTAGATGTGAGCATTACCACAACAATATTAGCTACTGTGAATAATAGGAATGACAACACACCTTACACCCAATTCTTCAAAAACTATTTGAGGAATTGGGGTCAGAATGGTTTCAAATCTAGACTTTAGAAGATGCATAGCTGCCTGACGGGATTGCTACATTTGCTCATCAGGAAATTCTGGGATAATTGCACATTCAAAGTAGGCATTCCTTCTTGCAGATCCATTTATTACTGTTTACAAGGAGATAAACAAACAGAATGCAAGAATATTTTAGCTATATCTTGATAATTTACTTAAACAAAACCTTTTGTAATTCCTTGAATTCAATGTAAGAGTTTATAGAGGTAATTTATAGGTACATATACTTTCTTAAATAGGAATTTACCTTTCTTCTGTTTGGGTGGTGTATCGTCACTGCTTGAAGACGTGCTTTCAACACTTTCACTTTCACTACTAGCTGTTTATAAAATGAAAAAAATTAAAGTTTATGCTAAATATTTCATGAGATAAACTGTAAAATTTAGAACTAAAACCACCAAATTATTTCTAAGTTGTAACGATAACATATATATTATCTTTATAAATTAAAACAATGTTTTTGAAGTATCATTCTTACTTTAACTAAAGATAATGAAATCTTATGTATGAAAGATCATAAATTATGTCCCAGTACTTTACAATCTAAATAATTTTATGTAGACAAAAGATAAAGGAAATACTAAGTTGTCAAGTGTAAAGGAATAGAAACAAATATAAGATTTGTATTACTAAGAACAATCATACGAGCTAACACGTAATACAGCTTTTGAAAAGTAATTTTAATATTCGTGTACTAATATATTAGCATGAAATAAATAATATTTAAATCATACTATGTCAACAATTCATATACTAAATCTTTACTCCAGCAGGCTTAACTTCATTAAATGCTATTTATTTTTAAATACAGTAGGAATTGTCCTTTGGACATAAGATTTCCTCCACCCCAATAATAATAATATGTAACTCAGAATATAAAAAACATCAAAAGAAATACAAAAATTAATTTACAACGACATTTATAGCAAGCAAAATCTTGATGTAAAAATGTTTGAAATTGTTTATATCATGTGATATATAATAAAAATAATAACAATGAGAAAGGCAGAGCCTAAAAGAGAGGAATGAAATAGAAGATTGGCATTGAGTATGACAAGCAGATACTCTTACAAGGGAACCTTACAATCTCAGAAATTCAGTTCGGGATGAGACTTCTCAGGTTAGTAGTATACCTCAAGGATGTCCACCCAGAAGAATTGTAAAGCGCACTAGCCAGAAGATTCCAAGGGCTCTAAAGTTTTAATTGTAGATCATATACTGGTTGATTTTACACTATGGTAGCACAGCGAAATGGCTGTCTGTAGCGAACTCGCTTACAATGCGGGTGATCTACAAGGTGTGACAATTTAATTCCAGGACTGATTGTGTAGTGCTGCAGTGTCAGCATGCAGAAACTTCTCTAAGCTTGTCATAATGGCTCAACCATCTAGTTACTTGTCTGCAAAGATTTGCTCATGTCTTGTAACTCGTTCTTTTTCTGTACTCCATTCATATATTGCTGTGAGAAAGTGATATCACGTTGTTGTCATGGAACAAAAAGCAAACATTAAGTTTTGTTACAAGCTGGATAAAAGTGCAACAGAGACATAGGCCCTCATAAAGCAAGTTTATGAGAATGATGCCCTATCCCACTCTCGTGTTTTCAAGTGGTTTGCGCGTTTCACGGATGGTTGGGAAGACCTTGAGGACGATGCTCGCCCTGGACGACCTCAATCAGTTCGAAAACCAGAAAACATTGAAAAAAAATCAGAGATGTGCTGTGATATGACTGTTGAATGTCTATTTGGATGATAGGTTAATTACTATGAAAACAAAGCCCAAACCTAAATGGGTTAGGCCTCAGTTTGAAGCAAGAGGAAGCTGGGTACTGCTGCACAACAATGCCTGCCCGCACACTGCAACTGTTGTCAAGGAGTTTTTGGCCAAACGTAGAATTGTGGAGTTGAGCCATCCTCCATACTCACCAGATTTGTCACCTTTGACTATTTTTTGTTTCTGAAAATCAAAATCACATTGAAGGGACAAAAATTCAACGACCTGGAGGACATGCAGTGCAATGTGATCAAGGAATTGAGAGCTGTTAATGGAAGTGTTTCAAGAACTTGTACAAGCATTGCGAGAAGTGCATTGCCCCCCAGGGGGTTACTTTAAAACATATTAAAAGGGTTTTTCAATATATGTTCTTTTATTACCCCAGTCCTGTAATTTAATTGTCACACCTTGTATGTTCGATCCTAGCTTTGGCTAACTTTTTTTTTTAATTGTTTTAAAAATTATAACAACTTTTAAATAAAGTTAATGACCTAAAAATATTGTCAATTAAATCATAAATAATTTTATTTTATTTGAAGAAAATTAATAAGAATCTTTTGTAATGTGTTCACCAGGATTTATTGTGGATGACAAGTTTGGCAAATGTGTTGCCTGAACATGACTAATGATGTAACAGTCTGTGTGGGTCAGCTCATCTGTTAAACTTTTTCCTTTTCCTCAATGTCTACTCTAGTTAATGCCCTCAGAGGCCAGACCCAGTGTGCATTAAGTTGCCTTTTTGTCTCTTGTTGACCACTGGTGTTAGTTTAAGATATAACTAATTCCTCTATTCTTATCTCATTATTTTTAAAATTGGTTATGATCACTTTTGCCTTCTGCCACCAGATTTATATTTTTGTTTGCAGCCATCTCCTTGGACAAGGCTGTGTTCAGTTTTCCTTCTCTTAAGTACTCAGTGTATTCTGTACATGTTCAAAAACTATTTTAAAATGTTAATAATTTCAAATACGAGCAACTTAAAGCATACAGGGATAAGTCTCCTCACTGCTAAGGCTGCAAGATTCGTCGCATTCGTCAGTAGAAGATTCGGAACAGTCTTTCTGTGAATGATCATCCGGGACCATAAAACCCGAGAGATGGACACTTCCTAGAAGTAAAAATATCAATAAGATTAACTTTATTGGTAAAATAACTATATTAAATGAAATAACTAAACATAAGAGAAAATATTTACTTATACTTTCCAAACTGTATACAGTATAGATTAATAGTAAATGAAACTCTTCAAAGTGTATCTTAAAAGTTTGCCTTAAACATTTTTCCACGTGTTCAACATTCTACAAGACTATCTTAAGGAAAAACAATTGTGCCAAATGTTATTCTTGATGATATTATTTATAGAATCTCATAGAATCAAATTATGAAAAAATATTTCTAAACTTAACTCTGAGAAAGCAGAGGTCGGTAAATAATTGAAAAAGTGAGACCAAGAAGTGAATATGTATTCTTTCTAGATCCAGTCTTCTGCTTTAGCATAATTGTTTGACCTCTGAAACTGGCATTAAATTAAACATGGCACTAAACTAATGAACATTAACAATGAGAATCACACAAAGAAGTTGACATACAAGTTTGAGAGTTTGTCACTTGATTAGTTAACAATAGTGTCAGTTTTACTTATGCTTTGTTCTGCTATGTTTCAACACATGAACTGTGTGTATTTTCTTGTATAACAATGCATTTCAATGCTTCTTTGCTGTGTTAATGTTTTATATTCTTTCTGTAACTTGATGTTTGCTACCTTGGAAGTGCTCTGTGGAATCAAGGCACTAACAACTACACTGTATTGAATTGAAATATCATCATCATTTACATTAAGAAACTATTCATTTAATATTATGAACACAGATTATGAACTGTTCTTTAGTTTAATGTTCGAGAAGATTCATTCACAACTATTCCTCGGACTTCACGATAATGATGCTTTTCAGGAGGGTGTTATATTGAGNGAAGGGCTCAGAGTACAAATAATTTGGTAATGAGCCGTCCATTAATCACTTTTTGAGCCACCATGTTGTGTACAATGGTGTATTTTTGGCAAACTTAACCCCCTTTAATTACGTGTAGTATGTACCCCTGAAATTGAATAAATGACTAAAAAGTTCTGTTAGTATGTGAGTAATGAATAGGTTTATAAGAACAACTTCATAAGACATTAAAAAAGTCCATATTCACGGCACTAACAACTACACTGTATTGAATTGAAATATCATCATCATTTACATTAAGAAACTATTCATTTAATATTATGAACACAGATTACGAACTGTTCTTTAGTTTAATGTTCGAGAAGATTCATTCACAACTATTCCTCGGACTTCACGATAATGATGCTTTTCAGGAGGGTGTTATATTGAGATTTAAATGTTTATTAACAAATTAAAGAGTAAAAAGAGCCTTCATGTACACCAATATACAGAAAGAAAAATATATGGCCCACTCTATTCATGGCACAGCAAAAACAACAGATGAGGTGACTAGTCTTGTACCAATATTGATTTAATTCCCTCAGAAATCTCTCGATATTCATTAAAAATCAAGCTATGTAAACTTCAGATCTGAAGAAACCTGTGCTACCAAAATTTGATTTCAGTTCATTTACACCTGTTAGTTTACCATAAGCACCTGATAAGACAAAGTACAATATCAACATCACACCAGGAAATGAAGATAAAAACACAAGATAAAAGAGAATAGCAAAGACTGTTGCAAAGCTGCCAGTCCAACAACTGACCTTACACAGACAGCTATTGATAGAGATGCTATTATAACTCAATGCTTAACAATGCAGTTTAGAGGAATGAAAGACAAATAATACAACACTAAAATATTACAAAAGTCCAAAATTTATTTGATATTAAGCATTTTCAGGACCAAATATTAAGTCTAAATAATAGTCAAAGGCTTTCAGAATGCCTCTAAGATTTTTGTTCTAAATCTAATGGTTGGTACACACTGGAAACTATATTATATACCAAACTCAATGCTGCATTAAACAAATGAACCACTGCACAGTTTATAGTGCACTGTAAACTATATACGCAAAGTGATATCGTGCAATTTGGGGCTTGGACATATTTATAGCTCATAGCACAACTAGACATTCTTTTTATCTCTCTATCACTTTGTATGCCACAGTTTTGCCAGAAACCAATGCTACGCTGTTCCACATGTTTTTGACAATGCCATTTGTTCCCTTTGACAACCTTCATACTAACTATAAAGGCTTTCACATACTTTTAGAATTTCATGTCCTCTTTTTCAAAAACTTCAAGTAAATGTTGAAAATACCCCAAATTGAACCTACTAACATTAATGTCATGCTCCAGAACCTCTTTTTACTTTTTAATGTCAAAGTTGACGAAATGAAAGATGTTTTCACTCATTTTGCCATCTCAATATGGCTGATTAAACCCTAAATTAGAGCTTTGGTTTGAGGTATATATCTATCTATTATCATCACAATATCACAAAGGAATTTATAGCACTATAGGTCAAACGAGCATTTAATTTCCAAGAAATCTTGGCGTTGTGTAATCTTTTGATTACACAACGCCAAAGAAAGTAATATAGCTGAGAGATGCATGATGACAAGTCACATGCAACATGACGACCCAAGTGCACACATATCAAACCTTTGTAAAGTTTACAGAATAGTGCAATTTCCAACAAATAACGTGATTACATGTAAAATAAAATTTATTCAATATATTTTATTCTCGTTGACTGATTATTTATTGAGCAAACNTCTGTGAATGATCATCCGGGACCATAAAACCCGAGAGATGGACACTTCCTAGAAGTAAAAATATCAATAAGATTAACTTTATTGGTAAAATAACTATATTAAATGAAATAACTAAACATAAGAGAAAATATTTACTTATACTTTCCAAACTGTATACAGTATAGATTAATAGTAAATGAAACTCTTCAAAGTGTATCTTAAAAGTTTGCCTTAAACATTTTTCCACGTGTTCAACATTCTACAAGACTATCTTAAGGAAAAACAATTGTGCCAAATGTTATTCTTGATGATATTATTTATAGAATCTCATAGAATCAAATTATGAAAAAATATTTCTAAACTTAACTCTGAGAAAGCAGAGGTCGGTAAATAATTGAAAAAGTGAGACCAAGAAGTGAATATGTATTCTTTCTAGATCCAGTCTTCTGCTTTAGCATAATTGTTTGACCTCTGAAACTGGCATTAAATTAAACATGGCACTAAACTAATGAACATTAACAATGAGAATCACACAAAGAAGTTGACATACAAGTTTGAGAGTTTGTCACTTGATTAGTTAACAATAGTGTCAGTTTTACTTATGCTTTGTTCTGCTATGTTTCAACACATGAACTGTGTGTATTTTCTTGTATAACAATGCATTTCAATGCTTCTTTGCTGTGTTAATGTTTTATATTCTTTCTGTAACTTGATGTTTGCTACCTTGGAAGTGCTCTGTGGAATCAAGGCACTAACAACTACACTGTATTGAATTGAAATATCATCATCATTTACATTAAGAAACTATTCATTTAATATTATGAACACAGATTACGAACTGTTCTTTAGTTTAATGTTCGAGAAGATTCATTCACAACTATTCCTCGGACTTCACGATAATGATGCTTTTCAGGAGGGTGTTATATTGAGATTTAAATGTTTATTAACAAATTAAAGAGTAAAAAGAGCCTTCATGTACACCAATATACAGAAAGAAAAATATATGGCCCACTCTATTCATGGCACAGCAAAAACAACAGATGAGGTGACTAGTCTTGTACCAATATTGATTTAATTCCCTCAGAAATCTCTCGATATTCATTAAAAATCAAGCTATGTAAACTTCAGATCTGAAGAAACCTGTGCCACCAAAATTTGATTTCAGTTCATTTACACCTGTTAGTTTACCATAAGCACCTGATAAGACAAAGTACAATATCAACATCACACCAGGAAATGAAGATAAAAACACAAGATAAAAGAGAATAGCAAAAACTGTTGCAAAGCTGCCAGTCCAACGACTGACCTTACACAGACAACTATTGACAGAAATGCTATTATAACTCAATGCTTAACAATGCAGTTTTAGAGGAATGAAAGACAAATAATACAACACTAAAATATTACAAAAGTCCAAAATTTATTTGAGATTAAGCATTTTCAGGACCAAATATTAAGTCTAAATAATAGTCAAAGGCTTTCAAAATGCCTCTTAAGATTTTTGTTCTAAATCTAATGGTTGGAACACACTGGAAACTTATATTATATACCAAACTCAATGCTGCATTAAACAAATGAAACACTGCACAGAAAGCACAGAGTTTGTAGTGCACTGTAAACTATGTACACAAAGCAATATCATGCAATTTGGGGCTTGGACATATTTATAGTTCATAGCACAACTAGACATTCTTTTTATCTCTCTATCACTTTGTATGCCACAGTTCTGCCAGAAACCAATGCTACGCTGTTCCACATGTTTTTGACAATGCCATTTGTTCCCTTTGACAACCTTCATACTAACTATAGAGGCTTTCACATACTTTTAGAATTTCATGTCCTCTTTTTCAAGAACTTCAAGTAAATGTTGAAAATACCCCAAATTGTACCTATTAACATTAATGTCATGCTCCAAAACCTCTTTTTACTTTTTAATGTCAAAGTTGACGAAATGAAAGATGTTTTCACTCATTTTGCCATCTCAATATGGCTGATTAAACCCTAAATTAGAGCTTTGGTTTGAGGTATATATCTATCTATTATCATCACAATATCACAAAGGAATTTATAGCACTATAGGTCAAAAGAGCATTTAATTTCAAAGAAATCTTGGCGTTGTGTAATCTAATGATTACACAACGCCAAAGAAAGTAATATAGCTGAGAGATGCATGATGACAAGTCACATGCAACATGACGACCCAAGTGCACACATATCAAACCTTTGTAAAGTTTACAGAATAGTGCAATTTCCAACAATCAACGTGATTACATGTAAAATAAAATTCATTCAATGCATTTTATAACTGTAGTATTACAAAAGAAATTACATTAAATATAATATAGAATTATACCTCTTTAATCTAAAATTACTAAAATATATACAATATTATTAAAAATCATTAAATATATAAAGGTACTCAAGTACTTCAAAAAACATACCATTTCCCGCTACGTGCAATCCTATTCGTTCTCCTTTATCAAAAACTAAATCTAAAGGCACGCACATGACCTTCCCATATTCCAACGTACACAAAACATAATCCCTTCCTTCGTATTTTAGAATGACGGACGTACACTTTTTATCTTTGGCAACTTCTACACATATTAAACAATAACACACTTCAAATCGAGAAAAAAGTCTGACATATTCGGAAAAATCAAGTACACTTACGTTCGGAATTCCATACTAATGTAGCCATCGAGATATGAAATGGCATCTTCACAGTTTCTCTATGTGGTTTATTACTCTGTATAGTTACACCTGAAAGCATAATAGTAAAATATTAATTACATAATTAATCATTAGTGAAACTTTAGTATAAACTATATTTAATCCAAAGTATCAAAACTGTTTAAAATTCTAGAACAGCCAAGTCAGCCACTTTTGCATTTATTTTTCCATTTTTTCTATAATTTAGGCCAAGTTAGACTGCTTTCACACTACTTACAACAATATTAATAACTGATATTCTTAATCCTTCAGCATTGTAAAACATTCACACTAGTCATCATCGCAGTTTTATCTTAGTCATTCGTTGTTCAAAAGTTAGCTGCGGTTCAACATTTGTCATTGTTGTAGCAGTATTGAATAATCAACATGACTTTCCTACAATTCTTTTTGAACAAGATGGAAATAGCTAATCTCGTGTGGTGATGTCATTGAGCCAAGGTTCAATGACACATCCAGGAAAGGCTGTTGATGTCCAAGAATTAAATTCTCTAAAAATTATTCTATATAGCAGTACACTCAGTGAAAAAAATGGATGAGAAGAAAAAGAAATTTTCCAAATCAGTGAAATTTTCACAGATCATGGGGTGTAACAAAAGACACTAGTGTGGGAAAATTCAAAAAAATGATCAAGAAATAAATAATAGAGGTAAACAAAGACAGAATTTTGGGCAGCAAAAAATTCATTGGTGAAGGTCTATCGATATGGAATGTGAGACCTTTTCATCAATTCATGCAAAGAATGAGATCTATGGCAGTTTGATGTATCTGTACCCATTCACTGAGTTAACATGTTCTTAGCTCATGAAAGTTCTGGGAAGAAGTCATGGAGAAAAGCTAAACATCTCACAAGCATGTCCTACATATGCTCAATGGGATTTGTATGGTGATTGTACTGATCATTCCATAGACACAGTGTTTGAGTCCAAGTACTGTCTGACAATGTAAGCTGTGGAAACTCTCACATCATCATCAATAAAAATGCTATGTGGGCTCATGGCTGCAAGAAATAGGCAAACATATTATGCAAGGATGTCATCTCTATATCACTGCAGTCAGTCACATTTCTGCAAGGAAAGATATGAAGATCAGCATGGCCATTTACAGAAATCCTTGCCCAAACCTTTAAACCACTGTTGCGTTAAACCACGTGTGCGTATTTTATGGATGTTACTGGCATGATACAGTTCTAGATGTTCTCCAGACCAATAACCATCCAGAATCAGTCTGGAGATCGAACTGACTCATCTGCGAAGAGCACAGTATCCCATTATTGTGGAGCAAGGACCAAAGCAAGCTAATGTGCAGTAATTGACCTGTAGCATCATGATTGCAGACAGAAAATGATCATCCTGAGAAGATGTAATTCTCAGATATCCACTTTCTGGTCTTCGTGATACAGTTACTTCACATTGATATTGGTTCCACAGGCAGCAAATGATGGAATAATTGACATTTAGGACTCGAGCTATTTCCAACTGCTGCTGACCCCTTTCAAGATACCCTATTTCCTCCCATTGCCTGTTGCCACTCAGATGTCATCTACTCATTTTTCAAGTTTGGCTAGTTTCAGTTTCCTTCTGGAGTCTATAAAACAGAGATCACTATGCCCAATAACAGAACTATTACAAGAGGATGAAAACAGCAATACTTGGGCAGATGCGAGATGTGAATCTAAGTTCTGCCAACATATATATATATATATATTTCAATGGGATTTGTTATAAAAGATAAATTCCAGACCAACTAAAAAATTTCAATTTACATGGAAGTATCATTTATATAAATAATGAATACTTATTTTACTGTAGACTAAAATCAGTGAGTATTTTTATTATAATTGCAAAATAATTACTTATCACTTCTATTTTAACATCTAACTTCAAATTATGTCACTTCTTCACTGTACAGCACAATTTTCTTGAATGTTTTTCATTTGTAATGAACAAATGGCAAAATATTATTGAATGTGTGTATATGAGAGCTGTTTCTTTTTCAACCTCCGATGGTACATAAAAAAAAAAAAAGTGGAAATAAAATGAATTTATTACCAAAAGTTAGGTATAAACATGGTTACTTTTTGACATAACCACCGTGAAGATTGAGACATTTGTCATATCTATGGATGAACTTTTCCACCCCCTTTTCCTAAAATGTTGCTGCCAGTGAATTGAGATGGCCTTAACGACATTGTTTTGAAGATCATCATTAGTCTCAAACCTCTGCCCTTCTAGCCATGTTTTCAGTTTAGGAAAAAGGTAGAAGTCTTCACACATTAAAAAGTTCCAAGCTGGATGGAAGTCTGAAAAGTGGAACTCTTCACCACCTTTAAACACCCAGCATATAACCCTGATTTAACACCAAGCGACTTCCACGTCTTTCCTGAACAGAAAAAATGGCTAGGAGAGCAGAGGTTCAAGACTAATGATGATCTTCAAAACAACGTCATTAAGGCCATCTCAATTCACTGGCAGCAACATTCTATGACAAGGGGATTTCAAAGCTCATCCACAGATAAACAAATGCCTCAATCTTCATGGTGATTATGTCAAAAAGTAACTGTTTATACCCAACTTTTGGTAATAAATTCATTTTGTTATTTACATTTATCTTTGTTTTATGGATCATCAGAGGTTGAAAAAAAAACAGCCTTCATATATTTTTATGCTCCACCCTGTGGGCATTAGAAGCTTTTAATCCACCAGCGAATTAGACCAAACCTGTAACAGTGCAACCACTTAAGAGAGTGGAAAGTAAATTGTTTGCGAGAAACTCTGGGAGATCTGCACCAGTCTCCCAAAATAGCAGATAGATGCATTAACCATCTTATCTCACCAGCACAGAGATGATGTGATTTGCTATAATCACTACACTCACAATAATAATATGTAAGTGGACATTGTGAGTATACAAGAGTACTCACAATGTCTCACTTCTGTATTTCTATTAATACCTACTGTATACATAATTCACAATTACATATAATTTAATTAAGAATGTAAACATAAAAGAAGATTAAGAAAATTTTACCAAAATAATTTGAGATAAATAGATATTATACACATTCTCATTCAAATATATTCAATGTTTATTGTACCTTTAATCAACAAGTTATATGGCAAAATGACATTGGTGTGACATACTATATAACAAGAATCCTCTGTTTTTATTACTATTATTATACCTATAAAATCACTTTCAACTGACCCTATCTTCATGCACAAAATATCCTGTATTGGAGGTTTCCTACCAGACTCCATAAAAGTCAAAATTTTTCCAAAATATCTAGTAAAAGTATTCTATGGTCGAAAATGGGTAAAATTGCAACTCTAAACGAAGCGGTGGGACCTTATCAGAACTGCAAATTATGTCCATAGGAGTAAGAACGTCATTGTAAACGTCACAACTGAAATGCACTATGAAATAAACCATAGACGAAAGAAGAAACGATACTGGAACGTTACAATCGCTCAACTGTCTTATCGTCAATAGTAAATATCTATTAGTAAAATGGTAAAATATACCTAGAACGTCGAGAATATTCATTACAAATTTGTTTTATGTAAAAATGTTTGCAGTAAACATTTTAATTCAAAGTAAATAAGCTTCATAAATAGAAAACAAGCACTTTTACATTAATGATGCATACATCATAGCAAATGTATACTATATAAACAAATATAAAACACAATAAATCATTATAATAAATGTAATAAATTACTAAATATACCCCAAAACATCTTCGCAACTTCTGTAGCTACTACGAATTTCAAATGACAAGACACGTGAAAACCACGTGTCGTTTAAATCTACAACTTACTATTGCCAGATTACTTCGAAACGTTGGAAGGTTGCCAGATATTAAACTTTTACGCGTTTTTAAAAATCGCAGAAAATTCGCCAAAAGTATAAATTTAAAATATTATTTATATTTAATAATTTTAATTGTAAATTATTAAAAACTTTTAATTAATTAATTTCACTAAATGTCGTCCATTTTTTAACTGAAGCGATTTCGTGTCATCTCTCCCGCCTGTATTTTAAAACTCTTTTCTCTCTGTGGGCACTAAGATGGCCTCTTTTTAGTAAGCCCATTACGGGTTCGGCCAGGTCCACAATGGGGCGGCCGGGTGGTGAGGACGGGGCCCGCCCTTCTGTTCAGTAATCCATATAACCTAGAATGTGTGGTACTGCGCGTTTCAATTAACCAACAAATTAATTGATCAAAGATGGTAAAATTTAATTGGTTATTTGTTGATTGGATTTGGCACAGTACATCCTGAACGAAGGTAATTAAGGTCTGTCATTATAACTCATTGTATCCTGGTTACAAGTGTTGGGGGTCATTTTTGACCGATCGCCATACTTTTCCTCTGTTATGTACTGTATAACAGCCAGGAAAGTAAAAATTTCATTTTAAATTAAAAATTTTTTTGTTCCTGGAGAAGAAAAAACGCGATATTAAAGCATTCGGCCATAAAAAAAGAATTGAATGAAATATATTTTTATAATTTTGGAGATTAACAGACGCAAACATCAAAATGTTACTTAAAAATTAATTGCAATTACAATATTGCAAATAGTTTAATTATAATAAAAATTAACTGCAATTAAAACGATTTCAAATAATGCAATTAGGATGAAATTCATTAGGCTGTTCTCAATTTTAAACTTGCAAAAGAATTAAATTTTATATTTTAAGTAGAATTTATCGATTTTTAGATAAATCCATAAAGTGCTTCGGGGTGTAGCAGATCTGTTTTTGATTGCTTTCTATTGCAAACAAGGGATTACTATTGCGATCCATTCAATAGATTCAACGATCCGCGATATAAAACCGCGATGATGTCACATATATAATCATTTCGCATCAGCGAAGAGGTAAGTTTTAATGTCACAAACCAGAATTATTTTATTTTTAATTATAATTAAACGTTTCCTTTAATTTTTCCCCTAATTTTCCTAAATTTATTTTATTATATTTTTTCTTCCTTTTTTAAAAATAAATCTTTACTTTATCTAATGACGTTATTAATTATGCGAAATTTTATATTATCATTAATATAATAAAAAATTACAAATTTAGTCGAGTTTAACAGCTGCGGTACCACGTGACAGTCGGAAGTAAATCGTCACACGACGAAAACATTATCGTAATCACGCAGTTTCTCGTTCGACATAGGTTCGTAATAAAATATATTTACTGATTAGAGACTTTAAAAGTAATTTTAATTATTATCTTAATTATTTTCTAATTAATATATATATTTTTTAATTATCGTACAGCGTGCGACGTCATTTTTAGTTAAGTAGCGCACGCGTTTACATAAAAAAAAAACTTAATTAATTAATGATTAATTACTAATTTGATTAAAATGATTAATTTATAAATGAGTTATTTTTAAAATTGCGTAATAGTTTATGAAAATTACGTCGTTTTAATTACGTATATCTGTAAAAAAATATGAGTATTTTTAAGTTACGGTGATGACGTCAGGCACGTAATCAGAGAATGAAACCGGAAGTTGAATGTCGTCTGCTTCGTCTTCTTTTCAAAACGAAGTTTAATTTCTCGAAATGAAAGGTAAAAACTCTTCTTTTAAGGTTAAATAACTCTTTTTAATGCTAATTTTAATAATTTTAATCATTTAAATAAGCCACAAATGTAATATAATTCAACATTCCTACACTTTCACTTTTAACTTATTAAACTGGTTAATTATATAAACAATCCTTCATATAACGACTTGTTTATATTATTAAACGTTTAAAAGGTTAATATACAACGTTTACTCGAACATAAAATACAATTTTCTATTAAATTTCTAATTCCATATGAAACGTATGATTCATCCATTTTATAACTGTATAATGAGACATAATTGCAGTAAATACTTCATAAAATACATTCATTTTCCATAAAAATGTAATAAGAAGCTAAATATTTTCAATCAGAAGGGCTCAGAGTACAAATAATTTGGTAATGAGCCGTCCATTAATCACTTTTTGAGCCACCATGTTGTGTACAATGGTGTATTTTTGGCAAACTTAACCCCCTTTAATTACGTGTAGTATGTACCCCTGACATTGAATAAATGACTAAAAAGTTCTGTTGGTATGTGAGTAATGAATAGGTTTATAAGAACAACTTCATAAGACATTAAAAAAGTCCATATATACAATGCATCGTTCCACTTTATAGTGTATAATTAAGCGTACTTTATGCCACTCCATCCCCTTAACTGTACAGGTAATTAATGGACGGTCCAATTATAGGAAGAAATTGTGATAACGCATTTCGGCTCACTAATAATATAATGCACATGCCCATTTCAGATAAACAGAATTAAGTTAAATATTTTCACCGATGACCACCTTTAAGAGGAATGAGGAGGAACCGATACGTCTGGAAAATCGAACCTCTCGCGGGCGCTAAGAGGTCCAATTTTCCATGACAATCGTGGATTCGGCCATGCGAACAATGGAGCGGCCGAATGACGACAACGGGGAAAATCCCCCAAAACACTTTCAAATACGTGGTAACGTGGATCAGTATTGGGTGTAGTACTTTAGAGAGACTCCATTGTTGAGATCATACTTTCTTACCTCCAGTAAACAAGAGATTTGTAATTGTTATTTATTTATTAAAATAGCACCTATTCAGTTAGTGTAAATATTACAAATATCTTATTTTTAGAATTAATTAAGACGATGTTCTCTCTAACCAAAAACCAGCAATAAATGAACACAGTAATTGGGGGAAAACATAACGAAGAAAACGGTAAATATGTTTACGGGTGACGCTTTCATTACGTCGAAATTTCCATTGAATTAATCTTATCTTGATACGCAAACATTTCTTTGCAGTCATATAGAAATGACTGATTAGCAAACTTGTGTATATACTGTACATTTATCTAATATTAGAATTTTCTTAAAATTTCCAATTCTTTTGTAATTTTTATCCTCGAAGTATCTTAAACATATCTACAATACGTTGCCAGAAAATGAATAATATTGTAAACATTCTGCTTACATTTTTATTATCGTCATAACTATCATAAACACATTCTTCGTTGTAATGACTAGTAATAAGATATAAAAATAATTATATTGCCGTTAACTAACGTTAAAAAAATTGCAATTACGTCCTTAAATCAAACATTACACTTAACAGTTTATGCAAATTATCATTAAATAACCTTGTATATACATGGACGGTTCGACAAACAAGACTTTTCGAATTTATTCCATTATATATGTAAGAAATTTGACATTATTTTCTTTTAAAAGTCTTCTTACATTACGAAATTAGTTTCCTCTCTTCTGTTTAGTCTTTATCTTCAGAATATCAGTCAAAGGAAATGCAATGATACAAAAGTTCCTCCTTGAATGTAGAGATAATTTCACTTAAATACATATTCATCCTGAGTCACAAACATTTTTTATTATGTACTTTTTACTTTTCTGTATTTAAATATTTAAGCATTTTTTTTTTTTGCTTTTTAATTTCATTTTAAAGAAATAACAATTATTATTTTTATTTCTTACGAACCAAGCAGAAATCTTCGAAATGTAAATGCACTATTGTTTTTTTTTTTACTGTACTCGTTACAACTATAGAAACAATCCGTTTCCTGTGAAAAGTGTAGTAGATACAACAGGAGAAAATATTGATGATAAATTTAATTGTTTATAATATGTTACTGTCAAATTCTATTATCATTTTAATTACTTTTTATGTATTTTTTAATGTTCGCGATATAGTTATTAACAGAATCGTGGAAGGTGCAGTTGGGGATTTCACCCCTCCCGACCTGGAGTAAACTTTGGGTTCTTTGTTGTTTTTACTAACGAAAAGTAAAATCTTTAAGAGTGCATTTTACTAATAAAAGAACATTCTACGTATTTCATTTCTTCCAAAAAGAAAAAAAAAGACAAAAGGGGGACAGCACGGGACAGAAAGGCCCATTCTACTCTGCGCCCCATACAACCCCCTAATATCCTGCTTATTAATAGAGAAGAGCCTTCTATATTCTACTTTCTATACACAGGCAATACTTACACGTAAGACCATTTAACAGAATTACAAGTTTAAATATGGACCTATCTATAGGGTATAAACATACTTTACAAAATAATTAAAGTATCTTTTAGCGTGTTAGTACCAATTTCAAATGCGAATAAATGGTGCTAAATCAAAATTTGACTATAGGCCTACTTGTATAAACAATATATCCGTATATAAGCATACACGCAAATGTACTGTACAAAACACACGCATTATAAGTCTACAAAGATCGAGTATAAACAGATGTACTTTATTATACTTTGTTTACACACGTGTCATGTAAATACACGAATTAGAACAATATATACCCGTATATATTGTTCTAATTCGACTACTTAAGAAGAAATAATATAACAATAGATATTAATGGGGACAGTAAACAGCGTGGTTAAATTTAGATCAAAAGGTTGTAAATGAAAGCTGTTCGAAAACATTAAATTAAATAATTAATAATAAATTAATTAGTAATATTTTCTGTAATTTTAGCCTTGAAAACTGTCAGATAGATGATTAAAATTGCAAAGTATCCGGTATTATCTAATTTCCTTTTACAACAGTTTTTCCTATAGCGGTTATTTGCACTTAAAAATCGCCTTTATTGGCGGAAAATTGATTAAAACAATAACTCAATGATTGAACTTAAAGATATTAAATACCATTTTATAATTCCAGGCTGGTTGCAGATTTTAATAGCCGTAGGTTCGGCCTTCTTGGCATTTATTATTATTATTTTAATATTCGTCGCCTTGAGGATACGCAATAAAAGGAAGAGAAAGAAGGAGATCGATAATATAAAGAATTCTCATAGGATAATGCTAAAAAGATGCGAAAATCTTCTCTCTACTAACATCTCCAGGCAGAGCGTGCCTAACGATAAAATACCAATTATCAAAACTTCACCACCGAGACCCAATTTCCCCCATTTAGAAGTGCTGAAAAATAACGACCAATGGGATAGTTCTCTTTCGGAAACCGACGGCGAAGGTGATACACCTCCAAAAAATAAGCTAGACGTCGATTGGTCCGAGAGTGAAAATCTTAGATCGGAATCACCTAGTCGAACACGAGAAACTCCAACCATCGAGTTCAGTTTGGTTTACGTCGCCAGCAATAATACACTAACTGTACACATCATCCGAGTCATCAATCTGCCCCTGAGATACCGCAAAAATTGTTCTTCCTTCGTCAAAGTCTCCCTCCTGGCCAGAAAGAAATCGTCGCAGCAAACTCAAGTCTTTAAGAAATCCCTCAATCCCGAATACGTTCAGAATTTCACGTTTCCGGGGTACAGTTTGGACGAAATCAGAAGATTTACCCTGAGATTATCCGTGTACGTTAAGCATTATCGACTCCTTAAAGACAAACTCGTCGGGGAGATTTGGTTCCCGCTAGCTAGATCCACTCTACAACCCGACTGTCCGGCAATATTATCCGAAAACCTGTCTAGCAGATCGTTAAAACAGGTTAGTAACCGTTAAATATAAATACTGGGTGAACCCAAAATGTTGCTCGTGCAAAAAGACGAGAAGTTTGACATTTTGGGAGCATCCAATATTAAAATCGGGGTGTAATTTACCCGAAAAATTACTTCGTTTCAGAAACGAATGAGTATGTGCAGCCCAGACTTAGGACAACTTTTCGTTATACTCCAATATCAAGTCGCTGCAAACAGGTTAAAGGTATTAGTAAGAAAAGCAGAAAATTTACCAAAAGCTACCGGAGTTTCCATTGGTCAACCAGGTGCGTATTATTCTATGTTCAAGAATTTAATGCGGGGAAATTTAATAGAAAGTGTTCCAGAATATAGGCCTACTACTCTTCTGAGAAAGTCTTTTAACACATAAAACGCATCAAAATCTTCCAAACTGACGAACAGATCTTAAGATTCTATTTATATCATTTAATTATCTAAAGTTCTAAACCAGTGATTCACAAAGGAGGACGGTAGAGGTGTTAGAAGACAAGGGGGACAAAAATCCTTAGAATTTACACGCTCTTCTATCGTGCTTAGCGCCAGGGCTGGACTTATATATTATAGCTTAGGGCTACAAGTCTAACAGATTCTTCTCTTCCACCAAATAATGATACATGTAAAAATGTGAGACCCTAATCTATGTATATGACAAAGAGAAATGCTTACCAAGAGGACTTTCTATGGGAAACTGGTCCCTATTTGGGTGTTACAAATGTGAAGAAAACGTGGAAAATTCCACGTGGCCAGAGCATTGACCAAGCGCAAATCCATTATCAGTGTTCAGTGGTTTTATCAACCTAGCAACTGGATGGTCCTAATCTAATAAGCTAAATAAGCTGTGCTTATTTAGCTTATATGCAAATCCGAAATGTTAAGATAGTAAGACTCGTTCGTTTTGAAGATTTTGTTATGTTACGGCTTTCATAATGCAGGTGTTTTTCGTTGTACGCCTCCTTTATACAAACAAAAAGGGAAGTTGAAGATGAATTTAGAGAACTTTAAATTCACCAGATATTTACTAAGAATATACTACGAACACTTTCTGTTAAGTGAGCTGCATTGAAATTATGTAAATAAACTTAACTTTAATAATAAAAATACATAATGCATTATTGAAAAAATTTTCGTAGAATTCTACGTAATTGTGAGTATATTACGAGGTATAGAGGCCATTACCTATAAAGATACATATATACACGTTCTTGCATTTTTATTAGTCATGTTTTTTCTGTATTCTATCCAATGTCGATTACTTTTCTGTCTTATTCATGATTTTTCAGAAGTAATTAATAGCATTGTAAGATCCCTAGGCTTATTAACCTCAACTTGGTTTGGATGCCATTTTAAGACNTTCACCAGATATTTACTAAGAATATACTACGAACACTTTCTGTTAAGTGAGCTGCATTGAAATTATGTAAATAAACTTAACTTTAATAATAAAAATACATAATGTGCATTATTGAAAAAATTTTCGTAGAATTCTACGTAATTGTGAGTATATTACGAGGTATAGAGGCCATTACCTATAAAGAGACTAGACCCGCTTCAGGAGTAAATCCAGTTTGGAACCAGCCCTTCCTCTTTGATCTACCTTCCAAGGAAACTGAGGAGTATTGGTTGCAGTTTCTTATCATGAGAGGGCGCATGTACTCCCGAGACGGGGTCGTAGGTCACGTTTTAGTGGGACCGGGCACTACACCTACCGGTGAGGCTCACTGGAACGAAGCCATGGAGCCTAAGGCCCTAGATACAGCTAAATGGCATAATATATGCACGGTAGATGACTTTTGACTCGCCTAGAGGTTTTTATTATTGTCACACGTGTTTTGTGTTAAGGGAAATAAATCATTTTAAGAACCTGTCATTGCTATGATTCATTTTAAGTTTTATGTATTTATAAAAGGCATAAATATATCTCATCCTGGGAAATAAATCGATAGCTTTGTTATGCTGTAATTAATCTTATCTGTGTGAGAGAATAAATGACCCTCTTACAACAATTTCTTGTATGAAAACAGTATTTTACCATAAGAAATTCTGTTTATTCATGTAGTATCTGTGTGAACTGATCTTGTTAAAAGAGTTAATCAGAAAAATTCAGAACAAGCATCAATAACTCCAAAATACCACGTAGCAAAAAGGTACAGGTAACAAAGACAATTACCATACTTGACTTCAAATAATGCCTTCCAGGCATGCTGTCTAGGTGCCAAATCCGTATTGTTAACTATGGTTCCTTTAGTAATAATAGCTTTATATATTTTCAGTGTTTTCAAATATTTAAGACAAGTAGGAACCACGGTGTGGTGGAGAATGACTGTCAAAAAACACATCAATGTCCCTGTCAGAAACAAAGGCTGCGAATACAGTCATACATAATCATTTCTTAATGGTGTTTTGGAGTTATTGATACTAAATATATCCAGTTTTTATAGTGATTCTTGTGAACAATAAGAATTGGTCTGGACTGTTGATAAATTATTTAACACAATATTCAGTAAAATGTTTTAACCATATACAGTTATTACAAACATTTTTCCTTTTGTATACATGTTTAAGGCCATCAATGTATATGCACTCCACCAAAACGCAAGAGCACACATTGTCTGTATTCGTGCTTTAAGTGTAATTATAAATCAAATGTATTCAGGCGGAACAGGGTATATGACACTTAAATGAAACAATGTTTGAATTATTTTTTAAAAATATGTACAAACCTATTTCCTGTGCTACCCCTAAAGACATGATTATGCCACTATACTGTCTTCTCTGCATCCTACTTCCTCAGATTTAGGAGCATTAATTAGCAAATATTATAGTGTTTATATTTGAAATACATTTCTAAGTATATAATGCAGACTCCTTTAAGAAACGAACATTCAAAGGAGATTCTTAGAAATCATTCATTGTAATAATGTTCCTTTCTACACCAGATAGATGCTATTATAGCAATGTTAAGCTTCTGAAAGTTCTTTTATGTAAATTTTTCATATTATATTTCTATTTTATGAATTCTAATTTTATGAATTTTAATGTGAAAGCTGTACTTTTAAACGTTTTTGAAATATTAAATCATTTTATAGATGTACATAAATGTCAAAACTTTTGATTAATGTATTGACTACATTTCTGTTCAATGTCAATGCATTAATTTTAAATTATTAAATTTTGTGAGTTAAGTGTAAATTAACACTGTTTTCTTCTATTTGGAAGGATCTAAATTGTGTTTTAAGTGCAACTTCATTCCACATTTCAAAAATAAATGGATGTTATGGATGAATGAATGGAAAGATGATCATCATCCCTCCACCCATAATACATATGATCGATATTGTGGTGTATTATCGATGGATTTGTCAATAAAGATATAAAGTTGCTTGATATCATATATTCATCATTAATTTCAACGATGATAACCCCTTGATGGTAGTTTCCTATTTAAATTCTGAGAATAAAAAGTACTACAATTACATTTTCATTAATCTTTCTTCTCAAATAATTCAAATCCTAAGAACAAACAGAGCCAAACGGATTTTCTTATTGAGACTCATCTGTTATATGCAAGAATATAAAGAACATTTAAACTTTGGAGAATTTTTATTTACATTAAATTAAATTAATATTTACAAGAGTATGACAATTATTTTATTGCGTAACATTAAAACAAACGAAGATTACTCGCCACTTTCTGTCTGGAGGACCGAAGCCCAAACTTCGTTACTTGGACAATCCGGTGTGACCCAGTGGACGGGGATGTTGCTTCCATTCTTGTCGGACGACACCACCAGGTACATGTCCCACTGATGCCTGAGGGAAGAACAATAAAAATTTTTAAATACAGATAACGATTCATTGCTGACTTTAACAGTAAACTGTGCAAAACATACTCCAAATAGTACTTTTGGTATTTTACAAAGTTTGCAACCAACAGAAAATTTTTATACACAAATATAATGTAAATGTGTAATGTTGACATTACAACTTACCTTATTTGTAATAATGCATCTAAATTTGACTCCGCTTGAGTATAAAACTGATAAAAATACCACAAAGGGTGATTGGGATCTGTTATATCTAAACATAAAAGTTTATTTATATATCCATACTTACAAAAAAAAAAATTTAAGAAGTTTTTAACTTACTCGTTTCTCCAAATAAGCATTCTATAATCTCATTTTGCATCATATTTAATAACTTCTCTTGTCTCTCTTTACGATTCATTTCTTCCTGCTCCCGTTGACCCTCCTGTTCTGTTTCCAGCATCACTTTTAGAGCCTTTTCCTCTGCATTGTAGTCTGTCAGCTGTTTCTGGACAATTTCTCTTAATTTCGATATTTCATTCTTGAAACTTTCATCCAATTCCGAACGTATGTGAAAAGCTGTAAAGTAACAATAGATTTTTACTTATCACAGTATAACTGATATAATTACATTACTTATAAAACCTCCATCAATATTCTAAAGAAAACAAGTTTCATATTATAAAATTTATAACACTGTTATGAATGCCGACCTTTTTTCTCGGCATCGTCCTTTCTCGTCTGTCTTAGTTTCTCCAGTGCTTTAAGTTTCTCCTGTGTCCGTTTGGCTTCGTGAATCTTCTTCCTCACTTCGGACAATATGTTATCCGCATCTTTCTTCAATTCTTCTTCCTGTAACAGTAAATTTTATAAGTAAGGCATCTAAACAATCAAGCAAAACTGACAAATTAACAGATTTCTATTGTAACTATTAAATAAAATGCACAGTTTTATTTAATTCTTGGTTTCCCTTGAGAAGTGGTGTGTTTTATGTATTACAAATGGTAGTTTGAGCAAAAGGTAGTTTGAGACAAGTTAGAAAATTATAAAACTATTTAAAACAAAAAAATGGATGATTAAATGGAACTTTATAGAACTGAAATTTCATTGCCAGAACATATATAAAATTCTCATACAACCTGTGAAAACATATCTGTGGAGGCGAAAATGCATCAAACAAAAGTTTATAACGTCATTCCACATCTGCCGCCAGCTTTGTTTCCGCCCGCATACCATTCTGTGCCAGATGCTCATCCCAGGTGGTATGAATGAAGTATGTAACGCATTGTCTAGATTTCTACTGAACTGATTTGGAAAATCAAATTCAAATTTTTTTCTTTCATTGAATTGAACATGAATAACACACAAAAAATTAAATAATCTCAAAAGTCTCTCGATCGATCAAAATATATTTTCAATAGAAAACACAAGAAATTTTGCTTAGAATGCAAGTGCTCGGTGCACACACTATTTCTATGGAAAGAGTAGATACAAAATCTAGTCTTAGATATATACTTTAACAATTAGAATTTGCAATTCTGTTTGTTAAAGTATTAAAATATAATTTTATACATTTAAAAAAATTATTAATAATAATAAATTTGTTATACTTGTGTTAAACGGGTGTCATATAAAAGTAATAAGAATAAAAGAAAATTATATGTTTAAAATTAATTGAAAATTATGTATGTTTCTGGACAAGTTACAATGGCATGTTCTTAGTAAAGAGACTTCTATATTATATTGCTCAGATTTCAACACAGAAGTGTATTATCATGCTTACTGCTATTACTAGAAGGATCCAAATATAATTTCAGAAAATGTTTTTTTATTTTCGGAAATCTGCACTTATTATTTGCAACATGGAGAGAGACTAAGTAATAAAATTGTACTAGCATATTCTATTTTAAATCCTAAAGTGTTAAATTTAATATGTAATAAAACATCCGACCGCACCCTTTTCTCTTGTAGTACTTTCTCTCGTTCTCTTTCTATCCAGCAGTCGATCTGTCGATCCAGCTCGTCTCTTCTGTTATTTTCTTCCAGTTTCTCCCTTTTAATCGTCTCTCGCTGTTTTCTCTGTCTCTCCTGTATAAAAACAGAATTAAAATCTTTACCAATTAGTACGTACTTGACTATTTAACGTACACTTACACGTTTCTTTTTTATTTTCCTCATTTTGTGTGTCAGTCTTTCGATAATTTTTGGTTGAAACAAACTGTCACTAATCAGGTTTATTTTGTCCTAAAAATTACAATAATGTAAGATATGATTTAAATAAATGAGACAAAATTTAAACAATGCTTACCATAATACCATATGCCACTTTTAATTCAGATTTCCACACTTCATCTTCCATGTTTGAGGATTTTGCTTTCAAGTTATCTCTTATCTTTGACAGTCTTGCTATTAACGCAAATATTTTGTGTAGTAGATTCTGTACTTCGGGAATCTGAAAATGCTCTGATTTAATTACGAATCTCAAGCAGAAGACTGATTAAATTTCAATTACTTACAATTATTTCGACTTCTTTACTCGGATGGAGTTTTTGTTTTCCTTTAACCAACAGAAACTGTCCTATCCATTCTTTATCCAGCTCTTCTTGGGTTTTACCGAGCTGACAATTGGCATTCACACCCACATTCAGAGCATTATAATAATTTCCATATGGCTGATAACTCGTCGGCTGAGGATAATTTGCCGTATTCACATAATTAGGAGGGGGCACGTATTGCTGCATGGAAGGCACGGCAGCTTGAGAGAACGCGGGAGGGTACCGAGGAGGAGGGACGTCGACGGACGGAAAAGAAGGCGGATACGGACCGTTCCGAGGAGGAGGAGGAGGAGGAGGAGGAGGCATCTGATTAAACGGAGGAAAAGACTGATTATACAAACAAGACTGAGTGGTCTGATACGGCGTCAAAGGCGGAGGATAAGAGAGATTCTTCTGCATGTCAAACTGCGGAGTTGGTACATTTGCCGGGTAATTCTGATTCGTACCGACATTTGAGTTCTGATACTGTAAGCCAAACGGAGGATAAGTATTACTCTTCGGAAAATTTGCCTGATTTTGCATTTGTTGCGAATCCATGTTCAATTTTTTGAAATATCTCTTTCTCTGTAAAAATAAAAATATTTTAAATATAAAATTTACCATAAATTAAACTTTGAACTATTTTAAAACAAATTAAGTATCTATTAGTGTGTATGTAAAATAATTCAGATAAACTGGACATGCAGCTCATAAAGACAAAGAACAAGATATTAACCAAATACAAGTATACTAAGGTAGGATAACTCCCTACAATGACGTGATAGAATAAAAAGGAAACATTGACTTATCTGGCAAATATGAAAACAATTGGATTAAGCCTGAAGAGTATCTGTCATAGCAGCCAAGGACCTCTGCTACTTAAGTACAGTTGACCATCTACATTTGACCATCTACGCCACTTGACCCTACTGAAACAAATACTAGGAAACATTCCGATAGATAAATCTTTAGAGGGATTGGAGAAAGAAAATAATATGCCTCACAAATTTTACTACTCGAGTTGTCCGGCCTTGCTTGGGAAAAACCCCAGAAGGGGAATGCAGCCGCACCACACCATCCCCAAATTTGCCGTCGACAGCGTACAGTTCGACGGCGAGTACTTCTATCTGTTCACAAGTACCGTGTATGAATAGCGTTCACATTATATTTTAAACTGCATTCACGCTTATGCAAACTTAATGAGACCAGATCCAGAAATACAATCTGAAATTCTTTATTACTTGTGTTTGTATTAATAATACGTTTCATTCTATATTTAATATTTTATTTATGCTCTATATTTGCACATATGATAGAATTATTTTTTGATTTTGAAGTAAGAATTAAAATGTATTCAACATAGAAATGTGATCACAACGATTTAGACCCAAACAAAAAGAACATCAATATCTGCATTTGTATGATATCTAAACAGGCATCTCTTTAGATATATTTATTTATTAACAATATATAATTAATGTTAAAGAAAAAATGGAAGTTTGTGAGCCCACGTAGTACTTCAGCAGTATGCAGTCTACTCTTTAAATCTGATGATTAAGATGCTTTAAATCTAAAAAAACAATAACTGGAGCAGTTCAGTTTCCCTATCCTAAATCATCAAAAAAAAATTCATATTATTGTCCGTTAGAGGGCGAGGTGTAGTTCTTTTCGCTAGCTGTTTTCCTTCGATAAGCATGTTTCCGTTAACGTTTTCTTCCAGTTATTTTTATATTCTTTTACTCGAGTATGATTACTCATGCTTTAGTACATGAACGTGGAAATTATTAATCGTAGCACGCGTTGTAAAAGACCGTTATATATGCAAAAATATCGAGATTGCACGTAACGCCTATTAACGTGTCGATGCAGTCTTGTTATACACTTTAAAAACGTGTATACGATGTAATTTGATAATTAATCACTAATTTTAATTAAAATAAGCGAATTTTGCAACATTACCTTTTCTTTCGTCAGTTTATAACACAATAAAAAAGATCACTTCACCTAACTACAAACAAATAGGGAGCGGCCATCTTTTGTGCATTCGCCCTCTGTCGGTAGAATCCGATTATTAAAATAATTTTTTTTTTTTTAATTTCGCTTTCTTTATATAATACATTTACATACGAAACGCTCGGTTTAACAGAGGATTCTAACTTACGGAGATCCAAAATGAAATATAAATTGCATAAATATTCATCGCTTCGTATTTTTCGCCATCCAAAATGCGTTAAAATTCTCGTTTGTATACGAATTTCGCGAGAATCTGGATTTGTTTCGGCTGGATGGAGCATTTCAATATGGCGACCGAAATTTCTTCGACTGTCGCGGTCGCCATTTTACCATTTCAAACGTAAAGAAATCGCGCATTTAATAATTGCAAGCCCATAACTAAAGCTCCAAAATCGTAAATTGCAGAATTTATATTTATAACTGCAAAGGTTATTTTCAAAGCAATGGCAATTGCCGAAAAATTCGGTAATCGCAAAACCCCATAAACCAATATAACTATCTTTATAACTATATGGTTTTCTATACGAAACCTGTTTAAAAACATAACTATCGAAATGCATAATTTTTCTTGAACTCTTTCCTGGGTGTTCTTCGCCCACTCAGATTTGATTCTGGGTACCTCTAGTGACGGTTTGATGTATCGGCTATCAAATGCACAATTATGAGATGTTATGTTTCGTGAGGATAAGAATGAGGAACATACCTCGTGCCATTGAGTTTCGGTATTAACTCTTTCTGTCTTGGATTCGCAATGTCCCGAATAGCGAGATACATGATACGATGTATCCCGGGCAACCCGCTCCCAAAAACTTAATGAAGAATTGAACCCAGACCCTGTACTGCCATCCGAACCGAATCCAGACATAGATGTCCCATAGTGGCGAGCCACCGTTTTAACTTGACCGTAGGTGAGCGAGTCCTACAAAAATTTTGGGTGGCACGAGATGGATGGGAACAATATTCCAACTACAATATAAAAATATACAGGTACGTGGCACAGTCCAGTTCGCAATGCTCGGTGATAGAATAATTTGCCGTTGGCCACACGAAAGGTAATTTGATAACAGATAATTCTATTTTAATTTCATTCCTGTGGCTGGAGGGTGGCACAATTTGTGCTCAAAACATTATATTTTACTAATTACAATAAATACATTGAAATATTTCTAGATTTCTTGACTTTTTATATATAATCAATGAAAGCATTATATGCTTAGGTATGAGGCAGATGACACACAGAAACAAGTACAGTAGTTGAACACGTTACATCTGTTTTATAGTATCTCCTGGAAGAAGAATGTAGTTGACGTGACAAATCTCAAATGCATACTGCTCTGCTGCTGTAAGTTATGGCTGACAGATTGAGGGTATTAAGAAGGCCTTTTAATCTAGCTTGTCTTGGATTCGGCCAGACCTGGGACTCCAGTTCTCCGGAGTGATAGGCAGACATCTTAACAGCCTGGCTTTTTGGCTGTTGCATAAAGTCTTCTATTTATCAAAGAAAACTTATAGTTTAATGAGAGTAACAATACAAAAAAGTAAACATTATGCCCTCTATAAGTATACTTATCCAAGCATATTAAATTACTAAAGTGTGGCATACAAATGTTAAATCATAAATGTGCAAGTGGATTATTATTATTATTATTATGTTGGGTTTAGTGAGTTATACTCAGTTGACACAGGTGGCTGTGTACTATGCTGGACCAGATTCAAGGCATAGTAACTAAAACAAAACAAAAATTAAATAAGTATGTCAGTGTGGGTGTCTGTATTCAGGAATTTCCTAACAATATGACATATATTCAATATAGTGGCCTTCTGTAGTGTGACGTATGTCTTTCTACTCAATTGTAATGTTACTTGCTTATTATTATTATTATTATTTAATTTAACACAAGTGAAGTGAACTGATGGAATAAGGCAACTCAACACCTCCTGGGGATGTCTCAGCAGTTACTTTTTGACAAGTAAAATGAAGTATTAAGACTTTTCAGCTCCTATTTAGGTGTTAAGATATGTGAAGAAAGCCAAAAAATACTCACAACCAACTATCGGAGTTTGGCAATTTTATCCACTCGACCACTGGACGAAGCAAATGTGCAAGTGTAAAAAATATATTGTAAAATCCTGCACTTATTCGACAATATTTAGTTTCTGATGCACCAGCAGTTCTGAATAAAAGCAACTTAGAGAAAACATTTCAAATATCAAATTAAATAAACTTTTATCTCAAATTCAACTGTTTTTAATATAAGTAAACTTTGCAAGGGATTACAAGTACAAAATATCTAAATATCTCTTACTTTATGCATCTATATATACAGAATTTATGTACATTTGGTGAACAAACAAACAGTATAATTCAACAAACCATTAAAATCACAAGAATAAAACTAATACTTTTTCTCTTTATATATAGAATTTTAACCTAATAAATCACACAAAACAAAATTATGTACATAATACATCACAATCCGATCTTTCTTTGGGTTTTGATTGACCCTTAAAACTATTGCTAATCGAAAGAAACTCTAAATAAATTATATCTAGTTAATGTGCATAGGGATTAATTGCTCTGGAAGTTTCAGAGTAAGATTCGGAAAGCTCGTATTCTAACGTTCCGGGATTCCAATGTATAATAAATGTTGACGGAATTGTTTGAGATGCTTGACATGATGTGGTCCTTGTTAAAACCTAATGTTCTCAATAATATTTCTAAACTAGTGTCTCTAAATACGAGTACGCCACCAATTTTCCGGCAGTTCTTTTCATTCGAATTTGAAGATGCCTAGAATTTCCGACACAGTCGGACTCGTTTGACAATGGGTACCATCATGTTCATTTGGACTGTCTACAATACAAGTGGGAAATTTGACTATTGGATTTTTGGTACATTTTAATTACATTTAAATCTAACTTTGGTTTCTAAAGTGGAGGAGATGACACATGTAAACATTGGTATGCATTTAATGTACACTTTACTTAAGTTTCTAGCCTGTAGAAGGTATATGATTAGTAGTCCTGGATGTATCATTGCATTATTATTATACAAGTCTGGTTGTTTACGGAACCAGGATGCCGGGAAATTGGCGGTCACCCGTTATTGTAACTTCAATGATTCCAACTTTAATGAAACAACTATTATTGACAAGTTGTAATTGTACACTATGCATATTACTTCTGTTCTTTACAATAAAATCTACAGATCTAGAAGTATCTTAAGAGATTATATTCAAAGTTTTAATATGAAAAATACAACAAAAAATACTATATATATATATATAATTATATATATAACATTTATATATAATACTTTTCTATTAAAATCAGCTTTTATAAAAAGCACATATATGTATGTAAGCAGCCACCAATGGAAACGGATGCCTTATAACAACTCGTCATAAGTATTGTTTGAAATGTACGAAACACTCAGACCAGAAATTATTTTATGAAATACAAACGTATTGAATTTACAGTTAAATGCTTGTGAAGTAATTAAAAAATGGTAGATAAAAGGCAAAAAAAATGAAGAAAAGTAAGTAACTTACCTATGGACAATTCGAATTCTTAGCTAATTATTATTGCTATTTTATAGAGTCGAATTAACAGTGTCTTGATTCTATAATATCTTTTATTGTATTTTTTCACTGGTTCTTTTAAGAATTTCTCTATTAAATTCTCATTAATTTTTAATTTACTAATCTTGGATTTTTAGTCTACGAGAGAAAAAAATGTTATATGTATATATACAAAACAGTTTATATTTATACTGTTTTAAAAATTAATTATTATTAATATTATTTTAATACATGTTTTATTTAAAAAATGGCTTTTTTGAATCATTTATCGTAACTTTATAACACTAGAAAATATCACATAGGGTCTTAACTTCAAATTTAATTTGTGTAAAATGTTCTCAATTAATTATCACCTGAGTAAAAAGAAGTCTTAATGAGCAATGTTTGTCTCATCCCGTTAAAACGTAAGCATTAAGAGAGAGGAAATGATGATGACAGGACTTTACGCAGCCATTCTAGATGCCTCGTCGCCAAGTGGTGCTGCCAATCCTTTTGATTTATCAACAGTAAGCATTTCTTAACAAAACTATCCTCTTCTTCCATATAGAATTTGCATTCTGTCTGAAATTCTAGTTTAGTTTTTTTCACCCTGCCGCCATCCACGCAGACAACACACTTGGGCGTTACGGAATTCGGCACAGAACGAGAATGGCGGCACAGGGCGTGGATGACAAAACGACGGTGGCACCACAATGCCTCGTGTCCGGGATACGAAATTATCAGGTCGGAATTTAGAACCAGTTCCTGTCGTAACAGCAGCCATGTCTCATTCGTGACTATCAAACCATCTTTGTCGCTTCCTTTATCCTGTATGTTTTCGATAGTAGATTCTTGAGATTTGGATAGAGAAGGGCTCTGGTGATTGCCAGTTTCTTTTAAACAAGTGGTTATGAGGAACTGTCGATAATGAAATCCGCTGTGGTCGGAAATGTGATTACATACCCACGATTCTGTGTTTTTTAATTCTTCAATGGCTATCTGAAATTGCAAAATTTTAAAATTTAAATTTTAGAAGGAAAAGAAAAATCAAATGACTAAAAGTAATTGTATATTTACATTTTTTTTATCTACTATTAATTCTTGAATAACCCAAATTCTATGACTCCATGCATAATAATTATTAGGATAACGTTCGGCAGCTCTTGAACAGACTTCAAATTCGTATTTAATCGTTTTAATTGATAAAAATTGCTTTTCTCTTAGCCTTTGGAGCAGTAATTTCCTAAAATTAATAATGATTTGAAAATTATCATCATTATTTTAATTACTTTTGATTAACATGCATAAAATGCATACACATGCACACTCACACGCCACTACATGCTGCAGCACATATGGATGCCATGAAATACACGCATGTTTCTAAAATTACAAGTGCAATAACTCTAATAAAGAAGTAGGGGTACCACAAGAAAACTACCAAATCCAGATACCACTATTAGAAAAAGGTTGAAAAACAATGATATAAATCGCCCTCTCTCTATATACTTAGTCAATTTACAGTGTTGATGCTTATTTTTAATGCATAATGTGTTATTTCCAGTGATATACTGTGGATTTCTAGTCCTACATAAAATAAATTTCAGGGATCTCAACTAAGTCATATTTCACAACTGAGCCAAACATACCATGGAAGGCATACATAATATCTATTATCAATAACAATGATTCTACAACTGTTTATCTGTATTATTACTTTTCTGACTGCAATGTTATTTGGTCTTAATATGAGAACCAACAATACACGTGATTTGTATAGCCAGGAGGCATAAGGTATGGCAGGAAATTGACCAAAACTCGTCGAGCTCCAGGTAAATGTCTTATTTGTTGGTGTGATAATGCATCATTGATTATTTTGGGCACCTTTTGTAACGAACCCATAATGCTCTTTGATCCATTTAGGTAAGAAACTATACATGGAACCAATATAGTAAAAACTATCTATCTGCTCGACCAGTTTAATCATATATATTCCTAGCTTATCCTCATCAATTTGGTCTTTATCCATTATTAAGGTTTGCATCAACATAGGTAATCTCTTAACACCTATATATATGAATGAATCCTGTATATCTTAAGATAGAAGCAAGCAATTTGACTTTGACCATATAATATTCTAAATGCTGCTTCATTTTACTTCTATTAGTCTTAGGGAGGGAGTTAAAGCGTGCTTTAAAGATGACTTCTACAATAACTCTATTAAAGCCATAACTGAATACAGATAGTACAAATTCTTTCTGACTCTCTGACTCTTTGTTTGTATGTGCCATGAGTATAATAATGGCTTGCTTTACCAATTATATTTACTGCAGTGTATGCAAAATAATGTCATAGAATCTCTAATGTATAGGAATCACTTGATATAGACTTGAAAAACACTTTGATCAATGTTAAAGATTGAAATGTTTAAATAATTCACCATAAAGCTATTCAGTAGTTCTAAATATCAGTTGACTTATTAGAACAGATAAATGTAATTATCATTATGCCAAATAATTAGCACATCATCAACATATCTGCATGTTAGTTTGATGCAGTCTCTGTGTTTCTTTTTTACAACTGGTACCTCGACCCATTTAACTAAGATCTCAGCTATATCGTTAGGAGCATGTGAACCAATAGGAATCCTAAAACTTTGAATATAAAAGTCTTTGTCCCATCTAATATATAAACTGAACAATACTTCTGGTTTGTATAGGAAGTTTGTTTATTTTAATCAAAAACTTCATTAAGAAACTTCAGACTATGAGGCATTAAATAAAATTAAAAGAAATGTTTTAATCTTGCAAGTGCTTTCAATGTAAATACGTATGTACGTTGCCTTCAGGCAATTCAAAATCGAATAGAGAATTCGAACAGAACATTTAAATTTAAACTTTAACGATTTTTAGCCGTTTTTGGGATATAGCTATTACAAATAAGATTTAAATTTTAGAATTGAATATTTAAAAATTGGTGCGCATGTGTTTAAGCAAATAAAGACCGATTGGAATGGCTATTAATTATTTTGTAAATGAGAAAAATTGGCGCGCGTGCTCCTTAACATGTATGACATAAAAGCCAATTGGAATGGCTATTAAGCACAAGTAAATTTTAGATTTTGAATTAAAAACATTTTGTAAATGCGTATAAAATTTTGGCACGCATGCGTCTTAACATACAGCATAGAAGCCGATCAGAACAGAGCCATAAGTGCAAGTTTACATTAAAATTTTAAATATAAAATCGTGACATAATTTAAAATATGTAAAACATGCGTAACATATAAAAATAATACACACATAAAGAGGCTGACACGTATGTGCCTTGATTCATATAGGAGCTGCAAGAAAAGAGTGTAGAACTATTGTTGATTTTTTCAACGCCTGTATAAATTAATCCAGACATCAGGGGAGTTGCACAGGGAGAGCAGTTTTGTGAAGATGGCCTCCCAAATATATATCAAGCTCCCTTCATCACAGCATTTGAGTATTGCTACTCAATTCCAAAACGCTATGTGGTGTTGTTGTATCACCAATTTGGAAAGTTCCGTGTCGCAATTGCCAAGTGCCACCGAACATTGGTGTTCAGATATGCGAGCAGCCAGCATTCTGGTAGTCAATCCTATATAATTGGTGCATAGTCCTGATATTGGATTTTGCAGGGGAACAAAGTATACACCAAATTTTTCCAGGGTGGAAATGGCATCTCTATCATTACACAATTTATACAGGCGTTTAAAAAATTAACAATAGTTCTACACCCTTTTCCCGCACCTCCTATATGAATCAAGGCACATACGTGTCAGCCTCTTTATGTGTGTATTATTTTTATATGTTATGCATGTTTTATATATTTTAAATTATGTCACGATTTTATATTTAAAATTTTAATGTAAACTTGCACTTATGGCTCTGTTCTGATCGGCTTCTATGCTGTATGTTAAGACGCATGCGTGCCAAAATTTTATATGCATTTACAAAATGTTTTTAATTCAAAATCTAAAATTTACTTGTGCTTAATAGCCATTCCAATTGGCTTTTATGTCATACATGTTAAGGAGCACGCGTGCCAATTTTTTGCGTTTACAAAATAATTAATAGCCATTCCAATTGGTCTTTATTTGTTTAAACGCATGCGCACCAATTTTTAAATATTTAATTCTAAAATTTAAATCTTATTTGTAATAGCTATATCCCAAAAATGGCTAAAAATTGTTAAAGTTTAAATTTAAATGTTCTGTTCGAATTCTCTATTCAATTTTGAATTGCCTGAAGACGACGTACATATTTACGTTGAAAGCGCTTTGCAAGATTAAAATATTTCTTTTAATTTTATTTAACGCCTCATAGTCTGAAGTTTCTTAATGAAGTTTTTGATTAAGTTAACTGTTGGCGTGACATCTGAGCCGAGTATTTAATACACCTAACAAGTTTGTTTATACTTAATCGAGGCCACCTGCCCCTAAGCTTTCCATATGTGGTCTTGTCTTTCATCTATCTCCATTCTCCAGATTAAGGAAGGACAGACAGGAAGAGAACAGTGGGAATTTATAGTGTACAGTTTTTTCAAATTGCAGCCCAGTAATCTATTATGGACTTAAAGAAACCAAAATCTATATTACTGCTACCAATAATTAAATTCAACCAAATGATTGCCTTAATCAATTGGACTATAAATCCACTATTGGTTAGCAATTTATAGATGACACCTAACATCTACCTCTAGTGCCAAATAATTTAGTGTCTAATTATTAATAATAGCGGATTTATAACCCAATTGATTAAGGTGTTCATTTGGTTAAATATCTATGTATCATGCTTCAGGATGTTTAGTATATAAATAATTAAAGTTCCTAATAAAGAACAAGCCTCTAGTTTGATTGATGGGAATAGACTATCATAATCACATGCTGTAAAAATATCTTTGATAGAGGGTGAAAAAACAGAATAATCAGTTTTGAATCTACAGAAGTTAAATACTTACACAGGATATACTCTAAATTGACTGTGCATGCAAATGTTTTCTCTATTGAAAGAGTCCGAACTTCCAACGAGGACGAGTCGGGAATACGATTAAATTGGTCGAGTACATAGATATTTTTACTATATCAGTTACACATGTAGGTTCTTATCTATCATAAAAGGATGAAAAAACATTACGCATTAGTTACAAAAAGGGCCCTGCCAACATTTGCCTCACTAACCCTTTGGACTTTGGCATACTCTGTATGTGTCTTTTCGAATACTGCCATTTTAATTAAAGAAACACAACTGCTCTCTCTCGATTTAGGTTATTTTAACAATTATATATTCTCATTTTCTCTAAACATACTAAACTCATTAACTCTCATGATGCCCTAGAGCTACATGTAGCATAGAGTAGATAGATGGTTTGGATATCTCCACTTGTTATAGGATGATCTTAGATGGGTTTACTTAAGCATGTATGCCACTGTTATATAACATAAAAACTTTTAACAAAATATTTTTACACATTTTTTGAGTTTTTAAAAATTTTTATTAAAAAATTTTAAATCAAGTAAACAAAGTGTTGATTATATTTTACAATATAAAGAAATTATCTGATGAAAATTCCTTCACTTTGCTATAATTTCCTAATTATTCCTATTTCATAATTATTCTGAGGTCCCAATTTTAATTTAACCTTTACAGTAAGATAATTATAAGAATTGAAGAAAGACTGACAAAGACATACTGGAACCTGAACATTGCTTCCAGTAATAAGCATTTCTAACTCTCTCTCTCTCTCTCTCTCTCTCTGCAAATCACTCAAAACTGTATTGTATAATGTGTACAGTGTATGTGGGGGGAGTGCAAGTCCTCTCCTAAATGATCAATAAAATCTTTGCTTCACTAATGATCAGTCGTCGAGCATAGACACTGTCTATGTCACAACACAAAATCTTTCAAGAAAGGAATGACATTACTTTACGTGAGGTTTGTGAAACTGCTGCTGCTTGGGCCGAGGCAATATCACAAACCAAATGTGACAAGTAAAATCTCATTGCTTTAATAAATAGGAGCTTAAATATTTATCATTCAGTATTAATTTATTTTTCACCAAACATAACTGTTTACCTATGAGAAAACACGTCCAGACACTTTGGTTTTCGGCTCAGTACCAATTCAGAAAACTTTAATTCTTCTTCTATATTCTGAACTCCGCTAAATACAAGATCTTTCCTGATTCAAACAGAAAACAAAACAACAATGTAAAATTTAATGTGTAAAAATTTGGACAATTTTTATTGATTACATTAAAGTACTAACCGAATATTCCACGCCGTCTGTACGTCGGGATTGATCAAAAGTATAGCTCGCGTCCAACTCAATATAACTGCTGTATCTGAAAATATTCATTATGCTAATCGGTTGCTGTTAATGGATATATTTTATCATAATTTTTTAAATTAATCTTAATTGCTATTGAGTATGGCAAAATTGTTATATTAAAATACATATACATTCAATTAATTCAACATGTAGATTTGTATATTTTCAGATAAATAATTTAATCTGGCCTTGCTTCACAATATTGTGCAAGTACTTTCGGATAATTTATCTAGACTAGTACCGTGTTGAGTAATACTTTATATTATTACTTTTATCATTTAAATTTCCTAGAATATTTTCCGTAAATAATATACCAAAATTCATTTTTAAATCCATTAATAGTGTTTAACAATTTAGCCTTAATTTCCTGGCTAAAAGTCTTAATTGTAATTGGTTTAGTTAACTGTATACCATTGTATGTTTAGAGGCCATTTTTGCACAACATTTGCCAAGTTAAATTGGTTTTAATTGGCTGCAGTCTAATTTAAATTATAAATTATCCAACTGCATCTAGAAATTTAATTATATAAAATAATAGGTTAAGCAAAGTTGCCATCACTTAGTTAATATGACGGTTTCTGCTATTTTAATTTGAATTTTGCTTTATTATTTACGTGAAAAGAAACATACATGTACTGATAATAGGTACAAGTAACATGAAAGATAATGTAGTTGTATAGATAAAATGTTGAAATCAATTGAAGATTAGTTACACAATAAAATAAAAGTATTGAAGATTATCTCCTTTAGTAAATTCCAATTTAATCATTAATTTTGAAAAAACTCATTTATTTAATTAAAGATGTTTAGAATGGACAGTCTTTTTATATGGTGGGCCATACATTGCTTTCATTTTGCTTAAATTAAAGCAAAATTTCATAATTTATTAAAAAGTAAAGTAACTTCTTATTGAATGGTTTGAATATTTGTTAAATTAATAACAAATGGCCAACAAGAATTAATTTGGCAGGATCTCCAGTATCTTTTTTTAAATGAATGGGTGGTTAAATGTTACATATTTTAGTATAATTTGTTTATTGACAAAACAAACCTTTTACTAAAGTGTATTGTGATTATTTCATAATAATCTTTCAAACAATGCATTATAGATAATTACTTTATGTTGTATTGATAATAAGAAAAACTATACTTTATCTAAGATAATATTTGATTAATTACAATTATTAATATTTATGTTGATAGCTTTTTTTCCTTTTGTCTAAAATGTTTATAAATTTATTTCAGTTTGATATTTGTTTTGATTTTATAAGAGATATCAAACAATTACTTTCTGTTTTTAAATAAGTTATCGATTTTAATGAGAACTCAGAAAAATTAATCAAAAGTTTTGGGCATATAAATTCACTCTGTGTCAATAAATCTGCTTTCAGATTATTTAAAATGATAATTTTACTTGAGTAACTTTTTTATGAAGTGGATAGTAATGTTTTAAATTAAACATCACTACTTTAATAATAATCTACACATGATAAATGATTATAAATACTCAAATTTATTGTGTAAACTGCATTAAAATTTTATATGCAATTATATGATTTTATTTCTATTATTATTCATTTAAGAACTGTTATAAATGTTTAAAAGGAATTAAAATACTTTATATTCCATGCATTATCAGGCAAACAGATTTATTTGTATGAAAATCATTCTATAGCAAGCAATATATTACCAAAAATTATGGTACAACAGATGTAATTTTTATAAACTTTTAATCATAAATTTGGAATGCGGAATCCAACTTTTGTTTCATTTATTATAATTTTATTTTGTTTATCTAGGTTTATTTCATAGTTAAGTATGAAAGGACTACTTTGCATTATTAACTGCAACATATCTTAGTTATCATAAACTAGATAATGCCTTTAACCAAGTGACCGTCACACAGTTGGTAGACTCTATGCAACCAGCTCATTTCATCAGGTGAAAACCTGCAGAAATGCCAACAGCAAAAACACATTTAAAACTTTCACAGCATCAATCTACTGTTTCTTAGCCAGCATTTTCTGATTTCACTGAGAAACAAGTTGAGTGGAGAGAGGAAAAAATAAAACTTGTATTTGTTGTATGCAGGATTTCATTTTATAAGGATTGTCTTTTTAAATTTATACTTAAAATCTTACAATATGTTGCATTAAAATTGATAGAAATAACTGGTTAAAAATTATTAAAATCAAATATGGTCTTTTAATCATAAACATTTTGTATACATTAAAATCAAAACAATATGACTTTGTTAATATAGTCATAATAACTAGTTTATAATTACCTCATATTTTAAGTTTAAGAAATACATCCTTTGTCAGAAAAGTTCCAGGACAAAGCTAAAAAAAAAAATAGAATATTGCTATTACCAAGTAATGATCCTAGTTCCTGTCAGAATAGTTCCCTCAGCTATGTATACACAATTGCCAATGTTTCTGGAGGTCTTGGAAGCAAGCAGAGAAAGCTTCAAGTGTGATGCTTCTTAGCTCATATGTCACAGTCCATTGGATGTCTGCAATATTTTGACGAAACATCCCTTTCAGTCAGTTGCTTTTTCAATCATGAAAACAAAAAGAAAATCACACTTTTCTGACAAAGGATTGCAACTGAAAGGGACATTTCATCAAGCAACTGAAAAAGATGTTTCATCAAGATATCGCAGACATCCAACGAACTGTGACAAATGAGCTAAGAAGCATCACACTTGAAGCTTTCTCTGCTTGCTTCCAAGACCTCCAGAAACATTGGCAATTGTGTATACATAGCTGAGGGAATTACTCTGACAGGAGCTAGGATCATTAATTGGTAATAGCAATATTCTATTTTTTACGATCGTTGTCCTGGAACTTTTCTGACAAAGGGTGTATTACATATTAGAAATGTCTTTAGACACCTGAAACAGTCTGAAAAAAGTGTAATTTGACAGATTTTCCAGCATAGCTTTATCATTTACCTATTGTAGAACGAGGACAAGAAGGTGTCCATTGTTAGCAGTGCCCAAAAGTCACATGGACACAAGACTCCATAGCCAAAACTTTATTCATGAATGAGACTTAACAATATTTTGTGTAGTAAATTTGATGCAACCTAAATAGGTTTTTTAATATTATTTCTAGTAAATGTGTGGATATAATTTGATTTTTATGTTTAGGAACTGTCTGTTTTAGATTTTATGTAAAACTCAACCTATTCAATTAATTAAATGCATTTTTATTCATTTCTCAAAATATGTATATTATAAGGAAGTGAAAATACTACACTGGCCTTCGCTTGAGTTTTAACTGCCAATCTTGTATCATTGTCTTAAAAATCTTACTTAACAAGAAAGTTTTAACTTTAAAAATAAATTTATATTAATTGTTATTAGTTTTATGTACATAAATGATATTTAAATTACCTAATTTCTGTTGACTATGTTTCCATTGCATCATTTGAGAATATGCATAGAGGTATACATGCTTGACGCACCATCCTTCCAATGCTACTTTTTGGTTTATGTGAATAACTGGACATTTGTTTTGTACTACATCACTGATGGGAAGAATGTCAAATTCATCACTGAAATAAAAAATATTTAAAAATTAATAAATACTCTTGCATAATGTTAACGTTTATAAATAATTTATTTTCATAAAATCTAAAATTTAACTAATCTTCATTGACTTCTTAACTTTGCAAACTAATAAAATAAACTGGTTTTGGACATTTTAACACATTTAAAAAAATAATTTATGTTATTTACCAATAACATAAATGTTAATGTAACATCTGGCTCAAAATTAAGTACAGTTGATTTTCAATTTAATGTCACTTTGCCTCCAAAATAGGCATTAAATCAAGCATGGCACTAAACTGAAATACTTCAAGCAATAAGAATTATATAAAGTGCTAAAGTCTATACACAAATTTGCATGACTCTGTAATAATGCCTTTTCAATATAAAATTATACATTTAATAATTCATAGACACTACAGAGATCTCTATTTACTATTTATAGGTTCTCTATTTACTATTTATAGGAAAAATTATATATTTATATTCAAATGTACTTATTGCTGCTTTATGAGAGTGGTGTTGTACTAGTGTTATATCAATTTAATTAATATGTTATCAACTGTTTCCACTCATAAATAGTTTTTATTGTAGGTATGATTAATTGCAAATTATAGTGTCTTTGGTGTTTATATATGCAATTCATTCCAATGTATGATGATTCTTAAGCTTTCATGCAATATCCATGGTTATCAAAAAATCTTTCTAATATAACAGCATGTTCACATTTCATCGTGAGCATTTGTTTTTGCTGTGTCTTGCATCATTGCCATCCTTGTTTTCTATCAGTTATCGACTTCCCATCTCCACTAACAAGAACAAAAATTTAAATATTTTTATTTGAGTTTTTCTGGACCCTTTCTATGGTATGGAGATGAAAAGTATTTCAAATTTTTGTTTGCACATTACTTTTTTTACACACGAAAACAAAGTATCATTAATTTCTCATGTCTGGCCATTCAACTTGTGATATTAAATCTGCAAGAACTTAGAATTTAATAAGTGACAGCTCACTTAATGACCATTTTCCAGGAACAAGTCGAGTCATAAAAATGGATCTACTGTAAAAAATTCATAAGAATAGATTACTTACATTGCAGGAACTTTCTTAAAAACTACATTAATGTCTGACAGAATTCTTTCGGCTAAAGAATTTACTTCCATTGTAGAAACTACGGGCAGGTAAAGACATTTCTAAATAACAAATTGTTTCTAAGTAAGAGAAATATCTGAAACAAAAAAAAAAATTAATTAAATTAATATTTTAATAATAATTATATAAATATATTGTTTGATGTATCATTCAATTAAGATGATATAATCCAAAATTCTAATTTAAAGTCAACATGTCAATTTAGTGCTTCTGAAACTGGCAGTAAATCGATTGTGACACTAAACCGAAGTACCTCAAACAATAACAATTATGGAAGGATATGGCCTACAAACATCACACGATAATAACAATGTCCTCGGCAAGACAAAATCATCCAACTGTGCATTAAGTAATTTACAATACAAAATGGTTCTCTTCAGTAATTTACAATACAAAATGGTTCTCTTCAGAATGGTTCTACCCCATGCCCATCGTAGGTTTGGCCAAGCCTGCAATGAGTTGGCTCGATGATTGGGGACAGAGTCAACTTATTGCTCGTTCAGATTCAATCCTAGATCCTCCAGAGCAACAGGCTGATGTTTTAACTACCTTCGTCAATCGATGCAACTCCATCAATGTGAAATGTGTGATTTAAATTAAATTATATCAAATTGTCAAATATAAAATAGTTTGATCAAATGATGCATCCTCTTCTTTAAAATTCAGGTCATCGTAATGCTCTGTCAATCAAACTAATTTGGCCATATGATGACTGCTCGGTTAATATGACTGCTCATTTGGGTCAATTTTCTAAAAAAACAGTCTCTCTAATTTACTCAAAATACACAACAACCTACAAATAACCAATAACCGGCGTGAAATTCTTCAAAAAATCGGCGAACATTTTCGATGCCCCTCCTGGGCTCTTCTTCAGGCTTATTTTTATATCTTCCGTTATCTCTCTAATTTATCAATTGAGAGTTATGTTTTCTATTTTTGATGATTTAGAACACAATTATATAGAAAAATCTATAGTAATTTATACGCATTTCAAATCACATCAAGATTAAACAGGTAACAACACATTCCTGTAATTCAATCATTGAAATTCGAATATAAAAATCATAGCAAAAAGGTCACTTTAATAATGTATAAATAAACCTGTTTAGCAAATGCTTCCTATTTAAAAAAACTGTCCATCGATCGTAAATAGAAAATTAAATTTAACAAGATGTTTAATAGGATTATTTAAATGGAATTTATTTTGCAGTTAAATTAACTTAAAGAAAACACAGACACTTCTGATTCTGCAACAGAAATCTTTGTTAAATAAAACACCGACATCGATATGGATTCCTAACACAAATTTTAGCGTAGCGTATCAAATTTCACCTTCAGAAAAACTTAAGATTACTACAAAAATTCACAAACAATGTTTAAAATTGATGCTATACTTAGTTATCTTGATACTAAGAATCAACTTGCTCTGTTACTTCAATTAAATGATATGTTTTTTTCTTTAATAGAAATGCTACTCAACCATTAATTCACACTACTCGATTCAACATATGTCGTAATGGTTTCCATCTGACATGAAGAGTATAGAGTGACACGCAATGCTTAATTGCATCTGAACGAGTAAAACGTTTGCATATTTATCCATTTCAATCAATTCAATTATTTATTGTTATTTGTAAGTGCACATTACTAAAACCATGCTTATATTGAGTTCTTCAAACACAAACCCAAACAAATTGCTGTGCAGATTAATACACAATGTGTTAAATATAAAGAAATGTTTCTAAAAATTATTTATTCTCTGTAATTAATAACCTCTTGCACAAGGAGTACAGTATATTCATTAATTGACATATCTGGGGTCAATAATCGAGGACAAGAACTTCGGAGATCGATGTTGTACTAATCTAATTATTGTGATTAATACTGGTTAAACTTTCATATGTATATAGACTTATATAGAAAACATATATATTTACCGCTTTGTACGAATGTTCTTTTCTTGCAGTTGCCAAAGTATTTTATAATGCAAAGTTTAGCTTGTTCATTTATCAATTCAATAGTGCAAATCAATAAGCAGAGAAACTAAATAAAATGAATAGTTGCTTTTTGTAATACTAAAAATTACGATATTGATACTGGTTCCAAGTAAATGCATGTTGCATAACATTGACAAAGAGTGCTTGCCGCCAGCTGTCTCGTGACATTGGAAAATTTGGGTCACACACATATAAGTTACTATTTTTTAGCAGCTGTTACTATTACTAAATTATCAAATGTTTTCATCCTAAAAAATATATATATATATATTTAAATAATTTTAACTGAACAAAATTGTCCCTACTAAACTTATTTATTTCTCGACTAGCAATTTCTAATTGTTTTTTTGAGTCAGAATAGTAAAGCCGAATTCAATTAATTCAATTTTTTGAATATCTCTGTCAATAAAAATAATTTTTTAAATTTCAAATTTGGGTTTGTACCACTTAACGACATTCAACTTAATGATAAACTGTATATATGATGAAGGTTCCATACTATAATGTGAGCTGAAAGATCTGTAGCTGCCTGTACTTTTTCTTTGTTTATGTATGTTTCAATACATAAATACGAATCATTGTGTTACAACACAACTAAACAGTCTGAAGTGAGTTTATACCAAAGGGCACATGTAGAACTTACAATCACTACATTGGGCTTAAGAGAGTGCAACCCTGAATAACCTCTTCCCCAGACACCAATTGGGGTGAGATTGTTCAATCCCACTGTTTCCAAGATAACCTCATATTACCCTCTGGCATTTTGTGAAGGATCGCATTTGTCATAAAGCCACTTTCTACTGCAGAGCTTATGTTGTGACTTTCAACATTTTTGGCATCCTTGGAAACCAAAATATTGAAAGTCTTTCAAGAAATAAAAATGCCACATACCCATGTCCATTGATGTGGACATCTTTACTAAAAATACAGGGAGACTCAAAACCATTTGACAGACACAGATTTTGTAACATCGTGTAATTTAATGCATAAGAATTTCAACATGATTGCTTTAAAATAAAATAATGTACTGTACAGTACAAAGCTATGGCCCATCCTGTTTATAAGGATGGGTCATACATTAACACATGGAGCTCATCCAGCCATGGTCTTGCCTTATAGGGCCTAATCTTGCTCATTTTATTCTACATCTCTAACTGTGTAATGCCTTTAAAAAAACCAAGTCGGGCCTCAAAAGTATTTAAAATGTAAATGTACAGCTTATTAAAATATATTTTAATTCATTTGTTTTTGAATTTATTCCTTTCTAATTCATCAATGCTTACGAAATTTTATATACATTCAACTTACAGTAATTTCATTTATATGAGCAACTGAATGTCCTGCACTTTCTAATTCTGCATATTAGTTTTGCCAGACTGTTATGTAGTAAAGTTGTTACCATACCATCTACTTAATCACAAACAATTGGTAAACTAATTACAGTCTCAAGTTTTGAACTGTCTGGTTTGGTTTCAGATTAACTTTTGTAATGGTATGTGTAATTTATGCACAACAGTAGTAAAATTTTTATATTTTGTACATTAGAGGAATGACAGATTAAATCTTTCAGTACATTACCTCCCTAAACCTTCTACACAAAGATTAGTATAAATGCACACAGTAAAATCGTTACACACTCACAAACCGATAAATGCAGATAGCTACACCTACAAACACAATGTATAGTTATGGTAAAGTGACCGCACTAAGAGACAAGACCGATCGAGGGATCTCTAGCAATAAAAGTCGGGAGCTAGTGCTCCCGTCTTAAAAAGGATGCACGAAGTGGAAAGATATTGATTACAAAGTCGAAGAGTTTGACCAAATTATTAAGAAAGGATGCCCCACACCACACATGCAAATAGAAAGCGTGAAATGTTAACACACTCGTCTAGCACCGATGGTAAAATGTGCATTTCTAGTGTGTTTGTTCACATGTTTCCACTCACTTCTCATGTGTTTTTTTACCGTACACAAATGTCTCATTTTCCTACGTCTTGTGCTGCAATATTATTGTCTTATTCAAAACTCTCGATGCACAAAGACTTTACTAAGTACACTGTATATATTTATACTCTTAATAGATTCACATTCTAGATTACTTTAATGGAGTGTGTCTCAAAAAATGCATACATACTTTGATTTTTAATAACTTCTATCTTCGTTTCTTTAATTTTAATTTAATAATTTCATAATTTACATTTTAATTTTATATTATAATATACATTTGTGTACAATATAATATACAGTATATGAATTAAAATATCATCATAGAAAAAATATATCCCTATCATTCTGTATAACTTTTTGCAACAATTTACCACCACGTTAACCAATGAGTGATCTGCATACGAAGTTTACAAAGGAATCTGCGACATCAATATAAGGCCCGTGGAATAAGATTTTGCTTTCTCCTGCAGATTTTTCACTAGTATTAAATAACATAATAAACAACCTTTCGTAGACAACGGCTCACAACATATCAGATATTCAGATAACATCTCATAACAGGCACATTGCTCGGCAAGGTGGCTTTAACACAGTCGGACAACAAACCCGTTTCAGACAAAACGCACTACATTGTCAGTTTGCTTATCCGGTTGCGGTAAAGTTACATTAAGGCTGCTTTACACTCACATAATTCAATTAATGTCACAGATACTTAGACAAAGCTTCATAATGCCCGAACACACAATGTCTCACAATGCCTCCTATACTCGGATACAATACCTCGCACATTCAAATATTGCCTCGCGGCACCCTGCAAATTCAAATAATATCTCACAGAGCCCTACAAATTCAAATAATAGCTCGCAATTCCCAGCGCATTCAAATAACACCTCAAATACTCAAATAACAAACTAAACAATTATCAAAATTTATTCAAAAACAATGAAACTTTTACCTCTTCAACGCTACGTAATAAACTTATACGTGTTTTTAATACGACGACGCTCCCGTTTTTCCAAAATTAACAGAACCGCAAAAGCCGAGGTTACGTAACGCACGGAGTCGAAGGTAAAAAAAGAAGAATAAAAAAAGGCAGATGCCATCATCAGCACAACTAAACTTAGCCTGAAAGAAAGTTATTGTGTGCAGGTTGAATGCAGGAAGTGAATCATAAACAGCATTGTGCACTCATTTAGCACATAATTATTTCAATTAATCATTATTTTTCTCCATTTTTGTGTATTTTACGTGTCAGATACTTCACAAATTGCCATTTTTTATACAAAACCCAGCAAATATTCTATAAAAAATGGCTTAATATTGTCCCAGCCTGAACTTGATCCAAGTATCAAATTACAGCTGATATGAAATATTTTGAAGTAAATAAGCCGTAAATTAACGTGTTTTGTGTTTATTTCGATAGAAATTTATTCGTTTTTTAATTAAGGATTGTTTATTTTGTATATAATTAAGATTAGGCCTATTTATAAATAAAACTTACCAAACAGTTCCCATGACGACGTCTAAACAAGTTGCGATCGTGGTGCCGAATTGCCAGATAAAAAATAAACAATATTTTTAATAAATTGCTCTTTAAATTTTACATAAATATCATTTCGTTTATGCTCTTTTATATTTAATTATTATTAATTTCGATTATTTAAAGAAATTTATTCGCCTATCTTTAGCCTCGGTGATAAAATATCTACTTATATATTATTAAATGAGAAGTGCACAAGTGCCTCGGTAGCGCAGTAGGCAGCGCGTCAGTCTCATAATCTGAAGGTCGTGAGTTCGATCCTCACCCGGGGCACATTTTTTTTTTCTCTTATTTTTATCTGGTTTTATACTTTCTTCGTTATTTAAATCCTTCTGTAAATTAAAATATTTTTAAAATAAATTTTTTTTTAATATTTCTGTGTGTAATGCCCCTCTTTGACTTTTAAAAACTACTATTAAATCTTATGCTCCCTCTTATCTGTATTGCAACTCTAATGATCTTTTTGATGCAATTTCTATGCTCTTCCTTAAATCTAATGCTCCCTCCCTGTGTAATGCAACTTTCTGCTTCTTCTTATAGCTAATTAATCTTTTTAATGCTCCTCCCTATGTATAAAGTCTATGACTGTTATATTTAAAGCACATTTCTAATGCTCCTTCAATCTATAATGCAATTTCTATGCCTCTTTCCTTTGCTCTTCCTACGTACAATGTAAAATCTATGCTTCTTCTTATATCTAATGCATCCTTTCTATGTATAATGCAACTTCTAATGCTTCTCCTAAGATTCTAAAAATACTTTTTTATATCTAAAACAAGCAAAGTATCGTGATTAAACAGTAAAAAATAAAGAAAATGTTATCGCATATGGTATATAATTTCCTTTATATTCTCCGTGAAGTTATGAAATTACTTATTAGATAAGCGCGATAAGTAATTTAAATAGTTACATAATACATTAATGTAATAAATTCCCTGTTTTTTTTTTTTTTAATTTACCTTTATACTTTTATCTAAAAACACTTAATGTATTTGATATTTATACACTTAAACTACATCTTTATCTGCTTAATTTAGCATTACTGACCCGGGGATTAAAATACAGTCGCTCTCCAAATCTGTTTATAGATTGAGGACACAGTTGGCCCTGCTCGTTGTGGTCCTACGCTAAACAAAACATAAAAGAGGCCCTTCTTCCTTCGTCAAATAATAACTGGCAATATGTATGCACTGCGCTCGATAACCGAACGTGGTCCCTCCAAGTGTGAGGCCCCCCTGTAGCTTGTTTATCTTACAGGCCAACGTAAATCTGGTTCTGATCGTTCTGAAACATTGTATTTTTTTATCTTTAATGCAACACTTGGGCGATCTGCCTAGGGGATGCCTTCCGGAAGGTCTTTTTTAAAGGGTAACTGGCACCTATTCGGGCGTTACAGACGTGGAGAAAACCCGGAAAACTCCACGTGGCCAGTGTTTGGGGAACGGAACCGCATGGCTAGTGGACCTGGTTATGAAGAATGCTGAAAAAGGACAATTATTGAGAGCTTAATAAATAAATATTTTTCATAAAATGTAATTTATGGCTTAAAATATAATAAATTTGTTAGAATAAACTACTGAATTAATGATTTTTATTAATATAAATACTTTAAGTAAGCTTTTTACTTCATATTTTAACCGTAAATTCTTAACACCGCGCAAAAATTTGAGTTAATATAATTTGCAATGTATTAATTCACATAATTTTTGTTTGGTAGAAAGAAAAGATTAATTTCTGCGGATATTTAATGGAAGAATTAGTGCAATTTAATCGAAATATTCTGAAGATCATCAAGATTATTGTTTAAACCTGTTGTTTTGTCGTCAAAACCGAGAATATTCTTGAAAATTTCAAATTTGCAAGCATCGAATAACATATATCTACAGTATCTATGAAAAATTTCCCATAAATCTCGAATCGTTTTGTTACTGAGTTTAAATAAAGACCATTTACGATTAATGACCATGCAAAGTATCCAAAGCATTATCATCTTTCAAGCCTGAGAAATGAGATGAGACCAGCCTTAAACTGCATTTTTTTACATAAAATACTAAAATTTGGGACTTTTCTTTGCACAGAACTTGATCCAAATGGCTTTGTGGCATCTCTATCCGGTCTGACACTATAATTTTGTGGAATTGAAATTTAATATACATTATCCATTTTTAAACTAATAAAATATAAGTGATAGAATGGTTTTTGATAGAGAAATCTTTACAAAACCTTGCAGCAATATATTGCTGCAAAAAAAACGGAATAATTAAGGTTAAAATTATTTTAAAATTGCAAAATAAATGGTTGGGGGATAATAGAATAAACACGATTTCACTGATTTAATGTCATTGATCCGTTTTTTGCTTTCCTATGTTGGAAAATATTGATAAATCCTTATCAAGAACGATTTCTACATTTTCGAGTTTTGCAATTTTGCGATTTTCAAATCTTTGTTTATAAATCTAAATATTCATATATACTGAATATACATGTATGTAAATGACTTATGTTTGTATATTTATGACAGGTTTACGTCAATGTTTTGGTCTAAGCTAAAACTTTCAGGAGACCCAAAAATCATAGGTTCTTAATTATGGTTTATCCATGTTTTACTATAAACAGCACCAGATTTCCCATGAGTTGTGTAGTCTTATCCCATTAATCATCATTATTCTCAGAGTTACAAAGCTTCGCTACTTTGTGCAAGTAACTACAGTTTACCAAACGTTACTTCTTGATATACAGATTAATTTCTTGAGGAAAAGTGATCATTTTCTCTTGGTAAATCCGATTTTTGCATCATGCAATGCAATTGCATCGCTCGAAATGTTTCGAACGTTCATAGCTTAGAGCCTCAAAGTATAAGGCAGCATGTTTTTACAACGATTGTAATTTGTTGGACGAAAAGATCCTCTTATATTTTATAGCTTATGGTCACAACAAGGCTAAATTCAATCCTGAATCAAGAGGTTCCAATCAATGAGATCTTCTAAAATAGCACTCTTAATAGGTTACCCCTTAACGCCGTGCAATACGAAAACATCTACATGTGCAGCACGAATCTAAAGACCTTAAAATAGCTGCAATGACGATGACCCAAATGACGTTGATGACGTTTGTGATGTCACAATCTCAATTGTGTTTTATTGTTACGATTAGGTTACCGCATTTGGAGATGGTAAATGACCATTTTCATCCCTCAATGTCCATGCTTAAAATGTAAACAAATCTAATAATCAGTTTTCAGTTTAAATTGAATCAAATATTTGTATTGGAAGCAAGGTTGATTTTCAGTGACGTAGCTAATGACGTCGTTCACTTTCGAAACAATAGGTAACAAGAGAGTGAAGTAGATTAAATTTCTCGTAAACTTGGAATCAATTCGTGTTACTTTGATACTATGAGAATTTAAATAAAATAGACTTTTCTAAACACTAAAATATACATAAAACCAAGATTTTATACCTTAAACTAAAACTTAAAATGTAAAAATAAGAATAAAATAAAATTAAGGTTAATCCCTTTTAATCCAGCAAAAGTATAAAACCCTTCAATTATATATTTTAGGTAGCCTTAACGTATAAAAATTTGATTTTATACTCTAAGGCTCTTATATAAGTTAAACATGACGTTGGGTTATAAACAATATGTCATACATGTTCGTATTCACATTATTCATATGAAATCTGCATATGAGTTGTGGTTTTCCTCTATTTTTAGATCTTTTTCAGGCCCATCGTGGGGTTAGTCAGGTCATATGGTATTGAAAGACGGGCCTAACATATCCAGGACGTACTATCGTGGGTTCTTTGACCACTCGAATTCGATTCTGTGCCATCAGAGCCTTAAAAGCCATAAACATAAGTTATACTTTTAATGATGTTTTTGTACTAAGAGAACCTTCACAATTCAAAGTAAGCTACATGCTTACAATCCGTAATATGGATGTGTGCCATAATACATTCACCCAAACGATTAAGTTAGTATCCAGGTTTGTACATTGTGGATCCTTATTTTTAAAAATATTCCCATAGGAAAAGTGTGGTATGTTTAAATTATCGATAATAAGGATAAAGGCTCAAGGACACTGTATGAAAATCCAAAATTCCCCTAAAATATATTATCCTAAGACTGTAGTAAATAACTTGTGTGCTGCATTCTGAAATTTTATTCTAATTTATGGAAAAATCCGGTATTGCAACGTATAGGATGCAAGTAAATCATTGATTATCCAAACTGGAGGACGATAGAGAAGTAGACTCCAGACTTTCGATTATATCCTATCGAAACCAAGGTCGTAGAAAGATTAATTTTATCACAGCCATTATAAGTATCGGTTGCAGGCGGCAGTTTGAAATACTTTTGCTATCAAACACGTTGAGTTTTCATATATTAAGACCTTAATTAAAAATTCCTAGCGGGAACAGCGTAATTAAAATTTCTTATGCAGTTTAGCATTAATTATGGAAGAGAACGGTAAAAGATTTCAAGTAATTTGCCAAAAAGCCAAAGAGCTCTTCAGTAAAACTTTAGATTTCTTCACAAAATTTACAAAAAATAAGGATGGTGAACAGGCAGTTCTTTCAGCAAATGAGACCACAATTCAAAACGATACATCAAACGAGGAACAAAAGTCTCTCTTAACTACAGGAGCATCATTCAGGAGTGAATTTCAAAAGTCGTTCGAACAGAGGATCCTTGCAACGAGGAGGAAAGATGACAAATATGGAAGTATAGCAGTAGCATTGCTCTGTCTGGTGAGAAGCAAAACAATCCTTTGTATACAATAGTTTTAGTTTTGTAAAATTAAATTCATCCACGATTCAATTCAATAACTAATTCCTCCGTGGATGATAATAGACATTCACAAAAATTAAGTGGGCACACGTGAAATCCTCATTGTGATCCACATCTCAATTACGTTAACATAAGTTACTTTAATTATGCTTATTTTTATATAATTATCATTGATTTTAGTTTATAAAATTAAAGAAAGATCCCTGAAAAGGAAAATAAAATGCAAAATTTTTGGATAGATATATTGCTTTATTGCTTACTTAAGAATTTACAGGTTACAGATCAGTCTGTAACTCTCTCTGACTCTTTACAATTTGTTATATTAGATAAAAGTTTCTAATCTCTGATTATTCCTAACCAGATTTGAAGTTCTGTGAAAAATTTTAAAACTTACTACCAATAAATTTGAATAATGAGTATAAAAATTACATTGGTTTTATTGTATTGATGTGTACTGTGTAAAAAGCACAAAGATTTTGGTATAATGATAAAAGGTATCAACATAAATTAACTCATTAACTTGTCAGGGGGTCTTTAATACACTTCACTTATCACTCTCTCCTTATCATAAACTCTATTGTTGGTATGATAATAAACAAAATTAAAGCAGAAGGAAGGACCTACCAATGCTCTCATTTGTAGAATATATTTATTTAAAAAAAGAATTATCTTACAAGTTACCAAACAAGAAGCTAAATGAATGTTATCCCTCCTTCATGTCTTATGTGGTTCTATAGCTTATAGGTGCAAGCATAATACAATAAGGCCTACCATTAAAACTTGTTCTTGATGCAAATAAAGAAAAGATAGAATTCCCCCATTTCTTATTCTTACTTGTAACAAGTGTTTGAAGTACCTTCCTTTGTTTTACTGAAATGAAAACAAAGCAGAAACGTGGTTCCAGCCCTCCTTTTGCTTTTAATTCCAGATTGAAGCATTAATTACTAAATTCACTTAGTAAACATCCCATAAAAGACAAGTGAATTACCATAAGAAACATCTATAGAATATTTTATCCAATATTTTAGATGATTAGAGTTAATTATGATAAAATAAAATTACATTTTTTAAATAATCTTAATGATTTCAATATTCTTAATACTGTATTGTCTTATCATCAGATAAGACAGTAACAAGGATTAGTGTTGATATGAATAATTTAAGTATTAATTAGTTATGAAATGATCTTGAATCTGTTACTGCAGGAGTTCATCAACCCTGCCATTTTGATATTGATATAGAAGTAGGATATTGGTATCTATCCTTTAGATAAATGGTCAATCTTTGTTACTGTTTCACAATCACTATTAAATTATCTATAAATTAAGCTTAAGTTATTTATTTTTTTACTTTAAATCTTTACTTGTAATAATCACTGAATAGTTTTATATCAGGGTTCTTAAGTAACAATTTGATTTCTTTAAAAGTGCTTGTTTAAAATGGGTTAAACTCACTCGATATATTAATCACCATTTTCTCGTAAAATTCGAAGAATTTTATAAAGTTTCTCAGTAAATATCCGGCATTCAACGTAGACAATTTATTTTAATAAACTATTTTTATAAACTACGTACCAATTTTTTGTAAAATGTACATATATTATAGTATGTTTTTAGTAACGAGTATTTAAATGTGAATATTTTGTTTTATTAATGGTCTTATTGTTCTATATTAAAAATACATTTGTTTTTATAATTATTTATTACTATTTAATAATAAATATTTAATTTTAACAGGCTACAAGAGCAGCAGGGTTACTTTTATGTATTATATATTTGACATCACCAAAGACTTTTTCTCAAACAAATTTAAAGAATATTCATTTAAAAGGTACTTTTTTAAAATATTAAATAGAAAAATTTATTATATAAAATTCTAATTTTATAATTTATATATTTATCTTTTTAGTTATAAAGTTTGTTGTACTAATGTGTACTGCGGAATGTTCCATTGTATTTATTGTCAGCCTTTTATTAATATGTGGCATTTTGATGGTAAGATATTTTGTAATTTATTCACAATTTACAGAGACTTTTTATTCATTTTAAATGTATAAAGTGTCGTAAAACCATTATCAAAATGTTCTTCTCGAAAAAACAATCTTGCAAAAGATCTTTCCCATGCAGCGCTACATTTAGACTGACTGTACTATAATATATGAGGCCCTTCTACCAAGATATTAAGAAATTTTGAAGGCCCTAAGCTTTAGCGTCTTCTGACCGCTGAAGCTGTAGATCTAACTTGTTTAGTTTACGTGTAAATAAATCGCCATATAAGACTCACCAATGACTGTATAAATAAAAACCACTGAATGGTAATTGGTGATGGTTTGCGCCTCACCAATAGGCTGGCCATTTGTAATTTGTCAGGTCTTTTTCACGTGTTTTTCATTTAAATAGAACCAGTTTCCTCAATTACTCCAGAGGCTTCCTCCTTGACAGTCCGTTTAGTGTTGAGTTGCCTTGTTTCATCAATCCGATCCTTCTCCATCCGAGGCCCGTTTTTCTTTACCAAATAATAGTAAATCTTTAACACGTCAGCTAGAGCAGCTAGCAATATGTGAGCCTTAAGTTGTAACTTGACTTCTCCCCTATAAGTTATTCCCCTTTTTACAGATGTAAATCCGGCGCAATATAAGTTCGCATTTCCTCTTCTACCAAATAACATTAATTAAAGCCTGGGCTTTGTAATGCCTAAACTATTGTTTGCTCAACCCATGCGTAAATCTGCTTCTATATTACTACAAATCGAGCATAAGTATTTAAAAATAAGACCACGTTATCGATTATATATGAATTTTTCTTCAGAAAAAGAAATACTTATTAATTCCATGGTTAACTTGGACCTTTTTGGAAACAGCCTGCTGCTTACTCGCTATAATACCTCTCATGATATTTGCAGTTAAAGGATTAGTAAGTGTATTTATTTTCATATAAAGTTTCAGATTTAAATTTATGCCCACTCTAAAAATAATTTTCAAAAATAGCCATGGTATCCTGTTGTCATTTGGGTATGTTTCGTAGTCCCTCTCATATCCTTGCACGTAAGTATGAATTTACAATTGGGAATTATCTAAAAGACTCGAATATTTCTAAAGAATTGATTATCTTCTTTTAGAGATCGTGTGCAAGCTTCGTTGCCAGCCATTATTATACCTTATCTGAAAGGAGGCATCTACCGTTAAGTGATATTATAATCGGAAAATACGGATCTTTAGTCTTGACTGATACATAGGGTTTCACGTAATCATTTGTTTTAATGAAACAACCAAGAACTATAACTTACTGTATTCATTTCCTGATATCTGTACATATTTTCAGAAAGTTTAAGGTAATTTATTGTACAAATGTACAATTTTTGTACATAGTTTCATTGTGTTTATTTTGTTTTTGCTTAAAATCAAATCTGATAGATTTGTTTATTTTTATCGATTTTCTGTATCAGAATATGTTTAATCTGTATTCAAATAAAAGTTTTTCAAAAAAATTGTTGATTATTTTTTGTGTATATTTATATTATTTAATGGATTTTACCTAATTGATCCTTGATGAACAATAGACCCTTTGGGCGAGATGTTTCAGGCTTTTGTCTCTCCTACTTACATAACATAAAATATGGCAGATGCAGAAAGAGGACCAATAGAAGTCATTTGATTGACCTCTCAGATACACAGAATTATAAAAATTTAGTCTTGATGCAAAAAACAACCTACAAAAGTGATCCAAAATTATTAGTCCATTGCCACGAAGATATAATTCGATTTAAATTCTAAATGGCCGAATGGATAAAACCACTAAACACTGCTTAGTCGGTTGCTGGTTCCTACATCNTATTTAGACGATTAGTGAATGAAAAAACATACAAATGCGACTAAACCCTGTAAAATTCTTATTTGCCTTAATATAGTTGAAATATTGCGGTAATTTTAATCATTTATTGTACAATAATATATTAATAAAATGCCATCAACAGCAACACTGCATACTGTAATTCTATTGCACAGATGGCGAGTCAAATATAGTTATTGACATTAATAATATTATTTTTTTGCCATATGATAATTGAAAAGCTTTACATTAGTTGTATATGTCAACACGACACTGAAGAGAAGTGCCACTCGGGAGAAGTTTAAATGGATAACTGATTCCTATTTAGGTGTTACAAACGTGAAGAAAACTCGAAAAGTTCTACGTTGTCAGCCTGTCGGCGAGGCGCAAACTGACGAAAAGCTACAAAAATTCAGTACTTTTTCCACTCAGACACAGGTTGGCAGCTCTAAAATACTATCAATCCTGTTCATTGTGGGTTGAACCATGCCCATAATAATAGGTATGTTTCAATTTACAATGATGAGGGACTGGGCTCAACGTATCTAAGATAGATCTTTCATTAAAATTCTTGGAAAGTTGCTTGCCCGGATTCCATTCTAATTTCTCCAGAGAGATGGGCCAAGACCTTTACTGCCATAACCATTACCCTTTATTACACAGGAAATAATTAAAAAATAAAAAATAGAAAATAAATTAATTCGAATCGTTTAAATCCGGCATAAACAATATGCGAAATCTAACGTTAAAATTCTGCCACAGCTTTCATAATTATACAAGCTATCAGTTAATTAATAAACTCGATAGTTAAAAAGTTAATTATTTATATTAAATTAAATATTTATCGTCAAATCAAAAATTACGCTAATAAGATTATGAAACAACACGTTTATTTTGTAATCATGTTGCGTAATGGAATGATGGCGGTTATATAAGAAACTGTTTATATATTAAAGATTTTAATATATGATAATTCTTTCAAGATTAATAATACCATAAACATTCTATAATTTTATATAAATGAAAACAATAATTTATTTAACATTTAAGCTAATTTTAAAAATAAAATAATTTGAATATTTATAGTGTCAGACGTAAAATGTAAGACTGGCAACACTTTCCCAAAAACCACGTGTTTCTTATACTGTTTGTAATTTGGCGGTGGACAACGTGTTGTTTGTTTATTTAAATTTACATTTCAATTATAATGCATTTTATATAGCAGAATCGCTGAATATAGAATGCCGGAAGGTCCTGAAATATATTTAACGAGTTGTTATATCAACGAAGTTTGTAAAAATCGAATTTTTGAAGGATCTGTCGAGAAATCCGATGTCAACAAGAATCCAGACATACCTTGGAACTGTAAATATCGCATTTCTGCCACTTCTCGTGGTAAAGAATTGAAATTAAGTTTAATTCACGTGAAAAATGTCAAAAAATTAAACATATTAATGAGATTTGGTATGACTGGAAGTTTCAAGTTCACTGATGCTGACAGTTTACCTAAACATTCTCACTTAAGGTATTATCCTATGTGTTTTATCTTATATATTTTGGTAAATAAACATAATAATCAAATATCAGAAAAGCTGAAATTATGACTCAATCTTATCAGAACATCCACTTGAATTAACTTTTCTTTTGATAACAATAACCTACAAATTGTCAATAGTCTTGGTATAATATTCGACCCCAATCTCTGTCAGAGTATATATATATAGAAGACTTGATTTGAAAAAATCTCCATGTGCTGGGGTTGCTTTGGCATAACTCTAAATGGTTTTGAAGAAAAATATGGTCCGTGAAATATATTTTTGATTATGCATTACCTGTATGGGCCTCCACTTTCTCGTCTCTTGCCAACAAACTCGGCTCTAAACCTGCTAAAATATTTTTTATTATATTATAGTATAGATTTTAATGAGTATGTTAATTCTTTGTTATGTGGGGATGGGCAAATATTGTCTTAGAGACATTGCCAGTATTGCAAATAAATAAGCATTGTAGAATCATGCAGTAATAATTAATGAAGTTTCATAGACGCTTCCTTAGTTTCCAGAAGGTTTAATTTGTAGGTTTTGTGACAGAAGTTTCATAATTTGCAGGTTTTATACGAGTAATAAAAAATCGCCTAAGGTTCTAAGCTTCGTGGATCCTCGTAGATTCGGCAAATGGGAAATAAGTGACGAGTGGTCTTCGGATCGCGGTCCTGATCCGATGTTTCAGTATGAAGATTTCAGGTAAAGTAAGGCTTTCGAACGATTAAATATTTTATTAGATTTTTGTTTCGGAAGTCAAATAAATAAAACTGTAATTTTTGTTATATAGGAAGAATGTTTTGTTAAATTTGTCCCAATCAATTTTCAGTAAACCTATCTGTGAAGTATTATTAAATCAGAAATATTTTAATGGAATTGGAAATTATCTGAGGGCTGAAATACTATACAGGTAGAATATTATTATTTATTATATTCTAATCAATTTAGAAATGGTATTTATTAATAAAGATGGCAAGAGGCAAAAGAAGCAAATTTTCTTGGGCTCTTAAGTAGTAGGGCCCTATACAATTTTTTTTTCTTGTTTACTTCTTTTACTTTGAAATAATAATTTAATTTACTATATAGGCCCTATATTTATTTTGCCCCAGATCTTTGTTATCCTCTGGGTAGCTCTTTTCTTGTTAATATAGTTTGTGTAGAACCAATGATACTTGCAGTAGCCACGGTGGAGTTTCTTTTTAAATCCTTGCTGGATGTTTGATCTGAATTTGGATTCAGTGAAGGAAGAAAATATATTCTATTATATTCATGATATATATATTTTTAGAGCTCAAATTCCACCTTTTGATGAAGCAAGAACAGTTTTAGAAACTTTAAATATTTCAGAAGATAATGCAGAAGATGATATATTGCATCTTTGCAAAATCATTCCTTTAGAAGTTGTCAACTTGCACGGTAATTTGCAAACTGGATTTAGTAATTGTTGTAATTTAAATGACTGATTTTAATTTGTAAGAATCAGACAAAATTTTGTCCAAAACAATCCAAACTTTCTTGTTTTGTTTATTAGGAAATAAATATTTGGAAGATTCTGAAGATTTCTATTCCTGGTTACGCTGTTACGAGAATAAAAACATGAATACTATGAAAGACAGCAATAATCGTACGATATGGTTCTCCGGTGAGCCCGGATTGTTAGCTTCACGACTAAGGGATAAAAGGTAATTTATGTGAATTTCGTAACCAAATTTTACATTTTTAAAATAAGTTAATAAAACATGGATGAGAAGTTATATTATTTAATATAGTAAAAATTTAATGCTATCATTGCAATATCTTATCATCAGTTTGTTTTAATTCTTTTCATGTTGTTGGCACTATGAGGGCATTTTTAGCAAGGTTTGGCAAGTTGAATTATCAAGCAATAGGGTGGCAAGGGACACTGAAAATTCATGGGTTTTTCAACCTGTCCAGATTTGGTCCCGAGTCCCACAGAGCAGTTAACTGCCATCTTTAATTGCTCAGCCATTGACTGTCAGCATGAGTGATTAGGAATGATGATATTCGTTCATTCACAATATTCTTTGAAATGAAAATTATGATTAGAGTTTGGATATTAGGTATTTATATGAGTTTTATGTGTATATGTCTTAGTTCTAATTAAAATACATACTGAGTTAGTAATAATCAAATTTATTTAATTACTCATAATGGATATAGTATGATAGCTACTGAATATTTAAAATTTATCTTTTGAGTTGCATTTAAATTTATACAATGTACACAATTAATTGCAGACAGAATATAATCATTTAGTGTCATTTTTAATTACCTATTGTAACATTATTTCATACCAGAGAGTGTTCTATATGTAATTTACCTATTTGTGTGTAGTAAATGTTGATAAGTTAAACTGCATTAACTCAAAGCTGTCTACAGATCAGGATTTTTAATATAATACAGTCCCGTTAAGTCAAAGTTGTCGGTACTTTTAACTCTGAACCTTTTTTCTATGTACTGTCCACCCTTTGATGGGTGTGTGATCTCCATATTCTCTTATATAGCTAAAAATAAGTTAAATAATATGGCTCGTCATTGTACGCAACACCATGCCATTATAAACTTGCATGAACATCCTCCTACTGATACAGTAGGAGACAGTACCAATAACAGTAAATTTATAGCCCTAGAACTTGAGTAAATTGGGTATTAAACTCTTCAATTCAAGGTTTACTGTTTATACTGTAAAAGACAACTTGAGCTTAAGATTACATTAATAATAAGCCGAACAAACTGCAATATTTTCAGGTTATAAGAGAATTCTAAGTAACATAACAAGCAGTGTATGTGCATGGTATGCAGAGTTAAGTTGGATAAATCTTTTCTTTCAGAATATCCTAAATTATCAAAAATCAAAGTAAATTTTAAATTATTGTCATAAGATGGTGGCAAAATTGCCGATCATCTTTAGGTCAAATTAATCTTTTTCTAACTTGAGAAATGCTACATGTAACATTATCTTTAAAACATTACAAAATATCTTGGTGAACATTTGTTATGATTACATTCAGATTTTAAACTATTATAATTAGCTATTCATTTTATTAATGTTCTTTTATATAAACACTTTTCAGCTCTCTTTGCAGTCTATCAAAAATGGTTATGATCCCATGTTAGCAATGGTTTTTGTATTCCTGAAGATGGGTTGAGAGGTCTAAAGTATAGATTGAATCATTACAATATAAATTGAATGTTTCTAAATTGAATATCCCCTAAAAGGAATCAAACCTTTGCGATAGAAGTGCAATACAATTCCGAAAATCTATATTGTACTATATTGTGGTTTTGTACTCATGATGTCAAGCTGCAAAGTATAAAGCACTCGGGATTAATAGATATTTCACATTTTGGTGTCTAAGGAAATAAATCACGTGACTTTTAACTTCGGTATACACTTTGTTACTAAATTACAAAACTTATATTTTTTTGAAATTACTTCAAATTTTAAAATAACACAAGCTGGGTCTGGGTCTAGGCCTTGGTAATTAATACTGGCTTCCTAATGTACTTAATCCATCAATGGTTGAGTGAATAAAATACTGGTAAGTTGATTGAAGGTTTATATCTGAACAATGGACTACTCACAAGTTTTGTGGGTTTCTTCACATATCTAACTCCTAAATAGGGTCAGTTTCCTATAGAAAGTCCTATTGAATGTATCCCTCCTTGCCAGATTGTCCAAGTGTTGCGTTGCCTTCTTTCATCAATCTGTCCATCCCAAAATGCTTAACTGCTTAAATGCTTGTCTTATCTGATATCAGATAAGGATATAATCTGAAAATACTGAAAATTTTTGATGCTGTATAGTGCCAAACAGTAGAGATTTTCATATGCAGTTATTTGAGATAATTTGACGAGCAGATTTCTCAACAGTGTCCACGGATCCCTGCAGGTCTGTGAATATGGCGATGGGGATTCTCGAGTTCATAGACAAAAAAGAATCATTATATTGTGCAAATTAAAAAAGTGATTCTTGTAATTTTTACCTTTATTAAAACACACATTAAAGTTTAAATTAAAAACATATAAAATCATTTGAGTTAAATGAAAATGTTTAAAGCACAGACAGTATTTTAATAAAGATAGTCTGCGAAAAGTTTTCTTTTCACTTTCTGTTATATTAAAGGGGTCTACTGGAAAGTGAAGGTTGAGAAACACTATGTTAATGCATGCCCTTGGGGTATTTTGTACTTATGCAGTATTATAAATTTAAGAGAAAATCTGTATACTCTTAATAATCTAACATTGATAAAAAAATTTTGAAATATTGTAGCTCTCACAATTTACCATATACAGTCTCAATTTGAGGGCAGATGTTATGAACTGAGAAAAAAGGTAACATAGAATCAAAAATGATAGATGATAATAATTTAAATATAGGCAATAATTTTGCCAGAACAGGGCACAAACTAGTTTATTAAAAAAACAGTCTCTGTGGAACATTGAGGCACTGGTTTCACATCTTGACTGGGTGAGTGGTGACAGCCTCCTAGAATGAGTTTGATTGCCATTTGAACTAGTTGATTACCTCCCATATAAAGTCGTCATCCATTATAAATTGCCATCTCTATAGATTTTTTCCAAGCGGCCCAAAGATGTGGTAGTCGTATGACAATGTGGCGTGACTATGTGGGATGAGAAAAAACCTTTTACGAACAACCCCACAGTCTAGTGAGCCTAAACTGACATTTACTGTTCCCCAAATTAAAATGCTTTGAGGGAGCCAATTCTGGAAATCAAAGTGGCTGAACAGAAGGAACTTAAACACCATTTCAAAAGAACCTCTCATGAGGCTATAAGTAAATTTGGGTGTAAAAATTTATATAGATCATGGAAGAATGTATTTTGAAGAGTGATACTAAATATAATAATTTCTGCCAAAAACATTTTTTTATTATAAATTCAGTCCCTGAACTGAATGGATGAACTGAATTGGAGGTCTGTAGTGGCAAAATTGGTGGAATGCCGGTGCATTTGGCATGTGATGACACTGGCTCACATAACACCAATGTTGTTACTTTAGTCCTTAACACGTTAACCACCATGTGATGCGCCAGCAGTCGTAGTATTTAGGGCCGTTCAGAGCCATACGACCACCGGCGGTCGGAGCCAACTTTATAGATGTGCACGAGAGGCCACCACTAGGATGCAAAACAACGTCTTACAAAGCCAGGATAATTTAACCTTGAGTGAAACTACATTGGTTATAGCGACATCGGGCACTCGTATGGCTCCATACGGCCATAATTAGTATCACCACCGGCATGTCTGATAGTGGTTAATGTGTTAAGTGCTGTCAATCGTTCAACGAATGATGTGTTTGTTGTATCTTTATAAGAAATGCCATAATAAATGTTTGTTAATAAAAACAATTTTATTAGTTTTTAATTCAATATTTATTTCCTTCAAAAGTTTTGCAATTTATATTGATTAATATAAACATTTTGTTTAATTTAATTAGGAAAAACTCTACGAAAAGCAACAAAGTAACCGAAACTAAGAATCATAAGAAACGTTCAAGAAAATAGATTTTTTTTTTTAAAGATATTTCAAAATGGAAATGTATCCTCCATGTAAGGATTTTTATTTACATGTTATGTTTAATAAAGTTTATATATTTTGGCAAATATAAATATAGAAGAATTTAAGTTTATTTTATATCCATTTTAACTCTTTATGCCCTCTGGGCACTAAGCAAGCCCATTATGGGAATTCCCATGAATATTTAACAATAGCTCAATTTGTTGTATCTGATCTGTTATGATTAAGTAAAATAGGTCAAAAATAGGGAAGTCATAGCAATTATTATAATTTTTATTTATGGCTGTCAATCCACATAAACATTGATGTAATTAGACATTTGACAAGATTGCTTACACCAGTGATTCTCAAAATGGGAGTCGCGACCTCCAAGGGATCATGAAAATTATTTCGGGGGTTGCAGGAAAATTGATGACGGATCAATTTTTTCAAATATTTTATAAATTTACTATGGATTCATGTTTAGAAATAGTAGATTCTTTTTGGCTTAGTGCGAAAGCAGAGTATCCACTACTCTCTGAATTATGAATTGGCAATGGCAGTTCTCTTACCAATTGCAACCACTTATTTATGCAAAAATGGCATTTTCAGTAATGACCAACATCAAAACAAAGCAGCACTCGCGTCTTTGCAACATAGAAATCGCTATGAGACCTGCACTGACTGATATTAAATCCAGGTTTAATTTATTGTGCCAAAATAAGCAGGCTCGCCTATCGCATTAAATTTAATTTAAAATATGTTGAACTTAACTAATTGAGTTTACTAATGTTGAAACATATACATAGAATATTTTGTTCAAAGATAAGATATTAATTTTTAATGATACTAAAAATAAATCTGATATTAAAATTATGAGTTATTAAATCTCGGCATTATAGAGAGCTAATGGACATGCGCGATCGAATATCTGAAGATTATAGAACGTGCGTTGTTCGAATTACCGTTGAGAAAGTTCAAATTTTTAAAATAGTTTACATCAATCCTGAAGAAGGTCTATAAATTAGACCGAAAACGTTAGAGAACTAGCCAAAAGTAGACTGCATTTTAAAGGTATAGTGGAATGTAGTAAAATTATGAGTGTTTCAATGCAATTAAACAAAAGAAATTAACTCCTCCTGAATTTAAATTAATCCCCTCCCTTTGGGATGTTTTTCTACACATATGCATTCTTCAGGGGTCCTTTGAAATTTTTAAGTGCAAAAGACGGGTCACGGACCAAAAACTTTGAGAAACACTGGCTTACACAATCCTGTAAAATGAAACAATGACACAAAAAACTGTGGCCATCTTTATATCATGAGGCAGCAATAGAAGAAAGAGTAGAAATCAAATGATTTTTGGAGCTTTTATCTAACTGTGCTGTATTGAAATTTGCATTACAACTGTTAGAAAACACTACACTCTTTCAGGATTTATCAAGTTATTTCAGCAGGTTTAGAAGTAAGTGAAGAGCATATGTAGCAATAGAAAGAAATGTAACCTGTGTATGAGTATTAGTAAACTGTGTATTAGTAAACTCAATTAGTTAAGTTCAGTATGAAGTGAAAATGGTGAGCTGATGTGTGATGAATTTGAGGTGCATAATAAGTGGTGTGAATGTTTTGAAGGGTAATGAATGGAGGAACAGTTGCAGAGATAAATGAAGATAGTGATGGATTCAGGGCCAGTGTGACCTTTTGTGGGGCCAGATTACATTCAAATCCTATACTTAAATTTCACAATAAGGAATTATTTATTATAAGTACAAAGGATGTTACATATATTTTTTGTAAGTTGAATATTACATAATTTTTCTTGCTTTTTTTGCCACAAAATCTTTGATTACATCATCAAAATTGATTGAGTTTGCCACTTTGCTTTCTATTGAAAGAATAGACAGAGATGTAAATCAGTCTTGGCTTATTGATGATCAAAAATAATTTTTTATTAGTTTCAACCGTGAGAAACTACGTTCAGCTGAAGCCACAGTTACTGGCGTAGTTAACAATATTTGTAAAGCAATTAATAAATTTGTGTATGCTTCTGAAAGATTGTTTTTTATAATGTATTTCATCACATCTAAGAGCCAAATAATTGGCTTGCATTATCAATCAGAACATCTTAATATCTTCAAACATTTCAGTTCCGTCGATATCTTTTTCCAAATGTAAGTGAAGATCTTGACAACATTTTAATAAATATTTGTCATCTAAATTCGCAATCTCATTCATATATAGAAAGCCATAAATATTTTGGTGATTTGCATATAATTCAAATCTACTTTTAAATGATACTAATGCAATATCTATTATTTTAAAAAAGTAATGTATACAGAAGTTGCAGACGTGCAACATTTGAGGTCAGCATCTGCAACAAAATATTTCAGTTTAATTAAAGATGGGAGAGAAAATCTTGCACTCATGTCAGTGTGCAGCAAGTTGTCATCGATTAGTGGATTATGTGATTGCTTTTTCCACACACACCCGAATATTCAATCTACTATAGAGGGGGTCCTGCAAAATGTCTGATGAGTTTTTGTACACGCAGGGCAGGGTTCCGGCGAACGCGCTGAACCTGCCTCACACCGGCCCTGGATGGATGTAGCAGTATTCAACTGAGTGAGGTTAGGAATGCAATAAGAACAGTGCAAAATGGCAAATCTTGTCTGGATGGTGTGACTGCAGAAATGTTAAAATATGAAGGAAAAAATGTGGAAGGATGGATGCTGCAACTCTGCATCTTGTGTTGGGATAAGGGCATGATGCTATGCAAACTCAGAAATGCTGTGGTTGTTCCAATATAGAAGGGAAAGATGAAAGTTCTGTGCCATGAGCTTTCTGAACATATCTGGGAAAGTGTTTGCACAAATGTTGATTAACATAGTTGAGAAGCTGAGTGCAAAGCAAATATGGAAAGTGCAATGTGGAATTATGAAAGGGAAGGGTGTATGGACCAGATCTTCACATTGCAATGTTTGAATATGGTTTAAAAAAGTGTTCATAGTGTTTGCTGATCCAGAGAAAGCATATGATGTAGTGAATAGGGAGAAACTGTGGCAAGTATTATATAATTATGGAGTGAGAGATAAACTTACTTAGAGCTATGTATGAAAACAGCAAAGCATGTACAGTGGTGCCTCATATAACGTACTTAATCCGTTCCAGGTGCACATCCGTTAAGTGAAAAGACCGTTATACGAAACGCATTTTCCCATAGAAATACATGTTAAAACATATAATTTGTTCCAAAGCATAAAATAGTCGTACTATACCATAAAAAAAATGAAAATGGAGCAGTCACCAATTATGCCAGGTAGTCAGATGTTGTGAGGAGGAGGTGGAGGAACACTTTCTTTACACATTCATACAGATATAGACTTTTTACACATTGCAGCAGGTCTCTTTTTATTGGTTTTTTAATCGGAGTCGGATTCAGGAGAGGCTACCGGAGCTTGCAGGGTCATCTCCTCTTGTTCCATCCTTTGTTTTTTGGCAGCTGGCTTCTTGAAAAAACATGTCCAAGGTGGTCTGTTTCTCTCTCTTCTTCAACACCTGTCAGAAATGACGGGTAGTGTGTCATTGTAGAGATCATTGATCCTGTTGGCATCGGCTCTGTTTGGATAATGAGTGTTGGTAAACTCCTTAACCTCTCCCCATATGACAAGGAAGTTTTTGTCAACTTTCACTCTTTCTGGTGATGTCTTGCTGTTTCAATTGAAATCACCTTTCTGTTTTTTTAGAAGCCATGATTTGCACAACACTTGAATAAATGTAAATACCCTGCACTGAGATGATGTACGTAATAAACAAGGGAGCAAGCCGAATCCCAATGGGAGCTGTGTACTTCAGATATACTAATAATATATTCTAATAATACTAATATATTATAAAAATAGCAGATTGTCATTGGCAACTGCAAAAGAGTGGAAACATCATTCGCACTTGTTCG
>NW_019385500.1:131675-179320 GCF_000671375.1 Centruroides sculpturatus | reverse complement strand
ATTAAATCTTATAATCGAGATGGGTTGATAATGATAATAATAATAAAGTGCAGAGCTCAAACGGTTAAAAGTTGAAAGTTGAAATTTGGTATACAGTTAGGATACGTCATGAGAACGTACATTAAGAAGGGATTTTTCGAAATTGTCCCCCCCCGTGAGGAAGGGAGAGAGAGAGAGAGAGTAAGGATTACCCCCGAAGAATTTGGCTTCTACTGTACTATTGTGAGATCCATGATTTTCAAGGATATTAAAATCTATTTTTAAGAAATTTTTTTATTTAACATTTGTCGCGATCGTTAGAAAACATTGCACAGAGCACGGATTGAATGACAGCTTTACTATCAACAAACGGATGAGAATCTTAACAGTCAGTTGCAAAGTGATAACATCCGATTGTGAAAGGAAAGGAAAGCGACATCGTTACATCAACGAAAGTCATCGCTGAACTCGCACCTGCAAAAGCAACTTTCGTTTCTAAACAACTGCCGATCACATGATTGACTTTCCCAGGCTAAATGCTTAAATGGAAGAGACAATGACAATTCCGGGAGGTCGTCCAAAAGAAAGGTGTTCGTCCCCATAGTGTTCGATATACCCGCCATATCCGGTGGATACCGATGGTCATATCAAGACGCCTCATAGAACAGACCTCTTCCAAGCCGTTATCATCGACGACTCGCCATATGAAAAGAGAAGACATCGACTTCCATAAGGATTAGAGGTATTTTGTTAGAAATGTGTAAACTCTCTCTCCGCGTTCGAGAAATTAGGCCCGCCCACGCGGCATAAGACATAGAATAGTCGTGCCGCGGTTGTAAGATCTAATATCCGTATTATCGCCCTATGTTAATTATTTTGTTTGAATCCTTATGTATATCGTAGATTTAGAATATATTAAACTTTTATTTGTTTCGTTAAACTTGTCTACCTGTCTCGGAAACCGGACACCTTATCGACTTACCCACCGCGCTCCCCACTCAACTATTTGCCCTTCTAACCAGAGCCGTAACCAGGCAGGTGCAACAGGTGCATTCGCACAGGGCCCACTTGGAAGGGGGACCCAAACTGCTGTTCACAATAAATTATATTTTTAAACCTTAAATTTTTTCTCCTTTTTTACATTTTGCCTTATTTAGACCCTAGATGTCTACTCACCAGTGTTTCCAACCGTGGCGACTTTTAGAGGGACGTAGTGAGATAGCGGAGACCTCAGACAAATCAGCCAAAAGTAGCGACTTTTGAAATTTTGTTTATTTATGTTTTGAAAAATATAAATTTATGTTTATAGTTTTCAAATTTATAGATTTTTCTCTACTTTATAGCGCTCTCTGTCAACGACTAATATTATTACGATATACAAAACTCTATTTCTAGATTTTTCTACAGTGTGCAGAGCTAGAAATCTGTAAAGGTAACATTTTGTAAGAAAAATAAATCTGCCCGGGGATTTTTTTAATTGCTAAATTGCTAAATAGAAAACGTGGTAACTTTCGATTAAAATCTTATCTCGAGGTTGTAAAAGGCGCGCAGAAATTCTGACATAACTTTTTGCTTTATAGTGGTACGCATATGTGTTGCATACCTCAACGGTGGATTAAGCGGTGAGCGGACTATGCGGCCGAATAGGGCCTCAAAGGGGTCTTTAAAATGTTACTGAAAAAAGGCTGATTTTTGCTTTCTCTGTGGCTCTTCTTTACAATACATGAGTGTTGCTGATTTTAAAAAAAATCAGCTGCAGATCTCGCTATTAAATATGGCAAAGATTTAAAAAAGTACGAATCCACACGTGAAATTGAAAGTTTTAAGTTTGAAGTAACGACTCATACAAAATATAGAAACTGCATCTCCGCTTAATATTCTACAGGCTCTTCATGATTTTGGTTTAATTGAGTCTTATCCAAATATCAATGTCGCTGTCCGAATATTTTTAACTCTTTCCGTTTCTATTGCTTCGTTTTAGCAAGTTAAAATTAATAAAAAAATTTATTAAGATTAACTATCGGGGAAGAACGATTGTCCAATATTTCTATTATTTCAATAGAATACATTAGCGAGGTTGCGGCCGACGTTTTCAACGCGAAAACGTGTAAGTCGGACGTTCAGCGCCGCTGTCTTGTAAGCCTAGAAGTTTGACAATGGCGTTTGGAACGTCTAGCATAATTCCACTGACGTTCCAAACGCCATTGTCAAACTTCTAGGCTTACAAGATGGCGGCGCTGAACGTCCGACGTACAAGTTTTCGCGTTGAAAACGTCGGCCGCAACCTGGCTATTATCGTTAAAAATATTAATTATGATCATGTAATTAATGAATTTGCTGAAATGAAAGCCAGAAAAGTTCAATTAAAATAAAATTATTAAAAATCTATTGTAATGTATTTGTTTTATTATTTTCCCAAAGCAAATAAATTAAGGGGCCTAAATGCAAATTCTTGCACAGGGCACAGGAATGGCTAGTTACGGCTCTGATGTCGACGACCGGATCGTAGTTGTTTACCGTCTTTATGGAGTTTGGCGAAAGCGAATAAGCGTGGTGAAATCGGCCGAAATAGTTGCCTTAGTTATCTTTAGTACTCTAGCCAATGGGACAGGCCCATTAAGCAGGTAGTTGTTCCCCAAGAACGGAGAGCGGAAGTGTTAGATTTAGCGCACAAAACTCCGTGCGGTGGACAGTTAGGCAGTCGGGAAACAGCAAGTGGCATTCGCGAGGGCTTCTATTGGCCGGAAATTGCGACCGACATCCGGAAGTACTGCCAGAATAGTCATAGGTGCCTAGTAAGCGCGCCTGATCTAGTCCTAGATAGGACCCCAATTGCACCACTTACTCGTTCATCAACCCTGTTTCAAGTGGTTAACCTAGGCATGATTGTACCGATTGATCCCTTGTCATCTAACGGTCGTCGCTTTCGATTTTCGGTAAATTGTTTGGTGTTGTGAAGGGAATCAAACAGGCTTAAGTAAGCTCAGTTTGATCCTCGGCCGTGGAGGCGTCGGGATAAAAATCGTCTGTCGTGCGATTTCCCGCGCTTTTCCATTCTTTCGACGAACGACGATTGTCGCCATAGAAACGGCAATCGGACCACTTTTGAAGACTCGACAGCTGATTGGTTGAGAGACATCGGACCATCGGCGGACGTCTTGTAGAGCGGCTAAGCGCTGATTGGTGGAATCCAATTCGGCTTCAATCCATATAAAAGGATTGAGTTGTGGCGGGAAGTTGAGTTCGCCTGGAATACATCTATGGAACTCACGTTTGTCTAAGTTCGCCTTGGACGCTTGACTTTAGTTCCTCTAAGCTATTCCCCGAAGATTGTTTCGTCTGGTTGGACTGTAAATGACTTTAGAGTTAGTTCATCGCAAGGTGTCCTTTCGACGGACCTATTGTGGTGAATAAATGTGTTGAACTTTGTTATAATTAATGTTTTGTGAACTTAGTAACTGTACATACGTTTACTTTCAATATATACATGTTTTGAATTTAACTGACGTTGTATGTCTTTTGGACTTTACTCCTTGCTTGAGTCCTTTCCAAAAATCGCCTTAGTGCATTCAGTGTTGCTGATGTATTCATGCAAGTTGTTTCTATACGTATCCCTTTTCATAAGAACAATGCTCCTGGATTTATCCGCCCTTACACCGACCACATCATTACGACTCATCCATCGTCTAGAATTATGTATGGCACTCGAATATGATCGTTCATCCTGTGCCTTGGCCCTGTGGTTACAGATATCGAAGAAAACCTTCCATCGGAAGTATTCTTTACGCGTGTTGCTAAGACCTTTCACCATCCTCTCAACATCCGGTATAACCTTAGTTAACTCCACCGGAAGGGAAGGAGCAAACGCAGGGCCCAAGCCAACTACGTTAACCAGCATGGGCGGAGGTTGAATGCCATCCCAACATACAAGAGAACCCTGTATTCGGTTTTCTTTCCGTCGTTGGAACGTCGACAGCCATTTTATTTTCTTACGATGTTGCTTGCGGAGTCTCTAACGGGACGACACTTGCATTAATTCTGGTCAGGATTCCTCTCATAAAAATAATTTTCTAATCGGATAACGTTGCCCACTAACGCATACCTTCTTCTCCTAGCATATCTTATCGCTTTTTTCAAACAGATATGCCTAACCACCGGTAGTAACGTAGAACAGTCAGGAGGCAAACGTATTCTATAAATTGAAGCAGGAAATAATCCCAACGAACGGCAATTAATCAGAAAGTCTAACTTGGAAGAACTCCTGCATAACTTCACAACAGTTTTTCTATTGTATTTGGCCGGCGTAGCAATATCTAAACAATCATTCATCATACTGGTGTGAGAATTAAGAACACAACTACGAAATTACCAACATACCAGCATAAATTCATTTCAAAAACGAATGTTTTCTACCGTCTTCAACGGTCATCATCAGGTTCGAATCCAAGATTTCAAAAAATCCAACATTGCAGTTATGCGCATGTCCGATGCAGGGCCTTAATAAAATTATTCGTGTAATTGGTTTCCTGCTTCAAAAATCCGATGTTTATATTATAGTGTAGACATATATGGTGCGCAAATATGCAATGTCGTGCCTTTTAATTTCAGTAAGAGTTCGCTGTATTTTATCTTCCAATTGCTTTCGTCCCCTGCAGAACGGACTAGGCCGAAAATCTGGTCAAAGAGGCCCACGCAATTGTCTTCTTGGTGGAGCACTCCACTCACTCTGATCTTCACCAGGCCATGCACTTCAGTGAGACAGTGTGTTCCGTAGTAATGGTTAGGGTGGAAAAACATATGTTCATGGGTAACTAAACGATATAAGTATGTGGCCACGTCGTTGGAGTTGGAAAATTGCTTATCTAGAACAGCTGGAAATTTTTAAAGCGTTCAGAAAGGGAACAGCCATCAATTTCAAGGAAACAGACTCTTTGGCGACAGCGTGGAGGGCGTATGGTACCCCCCCGAAGTACCTGACTGTACTGGACTTTAAATCACTATACCCTTCGATACTTCTACCACCAGCCTTTTGTGCAATAAGAGATGTGATATTCAAAATAGTAGAGGATAATAATTACCACCATCAAATTTTGGAGTTGGCACATTTATTGTGCTATAACTCGTTCTTTCAATTTAAAGGCACAGTGTATAAACAAAGGGGTGTACCAATGGGGAGCTCAGTCTCGGGAGACCTTTGAAATGGTGATTAGACTCCTGGAGGATAAACTACTTCCCGACCACCTCCACAATATAATTATGTATAAAAGGTACGTGGACGATATACTCATACTATGGAGATGTAAGCCTGATATGCCGCCATTTTTAGCATTGTTTAATAACAACCCTTACGGATTGACGCTGGGTCTTGAACAAAAGAGCTACACCCAGGTTCATTTTCTGGATGTCAGCATCACGGTTAAAGGTTCGACCATCAACACGGAAGTTTACAGAAAACCGCTAGTAGAACAATTATACATTCCAGTAGGGTCTTGTGACCCGAAGCAATACAAAGTAGCGGCATTTAACACCTTGGTTAAAAGGGCTTATACACACTCTTTGACATTGTATGCATTTGAAACAGAAATCAACGTACTTAAGATTATTGCTGAACGACATGGGTATAGTAAACTGATAACTACCTTAGTCAAAAAAAATGATTCGTCCACAATGAGCAGATCATCTGGAAACGCTAGAGAAAGAACAGAAGGAAAGAGTGTCTATAACGTACAATCCGTATTTGGAAAAACTATATAAAGAGATAGCTAAGAAAAGACAAGTTTCCATCGTATTTAGATGTCCTACATTATTCAGACTGCTTATTAATGCGAAAGATACTCCACAACAAGACATGATGGCTGGAGTATACAGCATCCCAATTAGGGATCGCAGATGCGATGAAGACTTGTTATATATCGGCTCCACAAAGAGATTTTTAGGAGTGAGGATTAGAGAACACAAAGCTGACATCCTCCACAAGAGGCCAATAACCGCCTTAGCACAGTACACCACGGACCCTGAAATACAACCATTATTTGATCAAGCCAGGATAATATACACCATGCACCAGACTCATTATTTGCGTTTGATGGAAGCGATTTATATACACAAAGCAACTCAGGGTAACAATTGTATAAACAGCAAAGATGAAATATCATTATCAGTAGCGTGGCAAACCCTGATATATGACATGTAACGGGATGAAACGTAGGCTCACAAAGGCGCATGCGAAAAGGATGACGACAATTGCACGAATTTCGGAGATGTTCCATGTTCAGAATTCTTTCAAAAAAGATCGGCTCAATCGAATGTTAACTGATTTGCCCATTTTTCACCTGAAGAAGAATCGAAAGGTTCTAAAACGTTAGTGAAAGAAATTAAAGTGAATTAAGCACAGTTTTGGTTTATAATAGAAGTAAGTCTTTTGAAGTTACGGTGTGTGTTGGATGTAGTATTGTTTGAAAACTTCAATTACTACTTTGAAAAATGTATTTATTTTACATATAACATTTAAATGTACAATTGAATACAAAATCTTTTTGTAAAAGTTAATTGCAAATATGCAATGTCGTGCCTTTTAATTTCAGTAAGAGTTCGCTGTATTTTATCTTCCAATTGCTTTCGTCCCCTGCAGAACGGACTAGGCCGAAAATCTGGTCAAAGAGGCCCACGCAATTGTCTCCTTGGTGGAGCACTCCACTCACTCTGATCTTCACCAGGCCGTGCACTTCAGTGACACACTGTGTTCCATAGTAATGGTTAGGGTGGAAAAACATATGTTCATGGGTAACTAAACGATATAAGTATGCGGCCACGTCGTTGGAGTTGGAAAATTGCTTATTTATAATGGCACCGACTTGATCGATTTGGACTTTTAATGTACAATCGGGCCAAAAGTGGTCCGGAGTGAAATTGTTGGGTGTTTCTCTTATGCTGTTAATTAAGTTGTAGAACCATTCTGAAAATTTTCTTCCCATTTCGTCTAAAATGTCAGCATCGGGTAGAAGGTTATTTGACTGGTGTGGTAACAAAGAAGAGCTGCTCGTATTTGGTTTTGTAGAAATGCAAAAGTTAGTTTGTCCATCGTTTGAATATGGCGTAACAGAAATTATGGTAGTTTCTGTGGTGTCATTATCCAAAGGAATTTGTTCCACATCCATACATTCATCATTTATTTCTTCCTGTGAAAAAAGAAACTATATCAACAACACTAATATTTCAAATAGTCAATATTCATCAAATATTATGTAAAAGATGAAATTCTAATTCTTCCGTCTATGATATATCCTTATTGAAAATGGAATATGATGAAGACAATACTGCAAGACAGAATCGAGGAATAGAGAAAGATGGAATGACTTGACAAAAACAGCAACAAGTCTACGGGAACCTCCACATTATCAGTGTTACCAGTGACAATCAATCAAACTGCCAAAAGATATAAAAAAAAAAACAACTGCCAAGGAACAGACTCATCCTGCATTCTATAACTAAATTATAGTTGAATTTCCATATTTGTCGTTTGATACTTGCAACCATTTTTAATATTTGTGAAGCTAAAATTTACATATTTGTACAATTGACCAAAATAATAGAATAAAGGGTAAAAATCAAATGATTTTCACCCTTTTACCTTAAATGTGGTCTACCATAATTTGTGTTACGACTTTTGAACACACCAGACCACTTCATAGTTTATCAAATTATTTCGGTAAGTATACTTATGCAAGAATGTATTTTAAATTTGTATGCCGAATGTGAGTGTTATGTTTTAAAAGCAGTATTTCATTAATTTTATCCTTAATCAGTTGAACATGATGTCCTATAAATAGGGCACTGGGCACATATCATACCTTGTATTATTTTTCATTTATTCCAAGATTTGTAATATGCTTCAGTGTATGAGTTTTAGAACAATCGAAGAGTCATTAGAATGCTTATTATCAGAACAGATAGAGGAGGATATTATTACATTACCCCCTGATGCTGAACTTACTGATATGGAAGGTTTTCATGACAGTGAAATGGGAGTGTCCTATGATACAAGATGTTCCAGGGGAAGTAGAAATTAACATTTCAGAAAACAAATTACCAGATGATTTTAAAAACATTGCTTAGATATAATATTTGAGTTTCTTGTCTTCACAAGGGTAACAAGAGAAGTTCACTACACAATGCAAGTTGTGTCTTGTCTGCATTATAAGCTGCAAATTTACACTAATGTTTATTCAGTCATAGTTTTGGCTAGTGCACCACTTTTACAAGTTAGATTAACACTGGTTAAGAACCATTGCTATAAGCTAAAAGGACAAGAAAGGCAATGTCCCTTCAAAAAGAAAAAAAGTAATTAAAATAGTTTGTATGCAATGTTGGGACAGAGAATCAGTCCACTCCATTGTAAATGAATCAACATTTAGAAAACAAGGCAGAGCATCGTCTTCCTCCCGAGGAGCAAAAATCCATACATTTCCAATGCATTTTTCCTTTTTCTACCTGCTGCATTTTCACAAAATGTAATTCCACATAAACATGGAAGTTCTACCATATCTTATCTTAATTATATAAAGAAATTAATAGAGTAAAATTATGATGGTTTGGATACATGAAAATGCTGGGAGAAAAGACATTCCAAAGATAGGTTTATGAAAGGAGGCTNAATGTAAATACCCTGCACTGAGATGATGTACGTAATAAACAAGGGAGCAAGCCGAATCCCAATGGGAGCTGTGTACTTCAGATATACTAATAATATATTCTAATAATACTAATATATTATAAAAATAGCAGATTGTCATTGGTAACTGCAAAAGAGTGGAAACATCATTCGCACTTGTTTGCAGAAAGACCGTTGTTTGCAGCGTCCGTTATTCAAGGCACCACTGTATATGCATGGATGACAAAGTCTCTGAGTGGTCACAGTTGAGGAGGATGTAAGACAGGGGTGTGTTATGTCCCCAGTTTAATGTTTTCTTGGATGCAAACATGAGGAAGTCTAGTGTGGAATGAGAATTGGAAATGAATGAGTCTGCTGCTAGTTAACAATGATTTCCACTTCCCAGGAATGTCCATCACTGTGCTATATGATGGTATCACAAGAACAAAAGTAACTTTGTTGACTTGTCAAAGTCTTCTGAACCAGGACAAGATCAAAATACTGCAGATTGTGACAATGCTTGAGTTAGAGCTGCAGTTCCCTGCCCCAAATTGATCTGAATAACATTCATTTTAAAATCCACGGGACTGATGTTAGTATAGTGACTAAAAGTCATAGAGTCAATTCTCAAAGGAAGTTGTGCTTTAACCTATAATTATATTGGACAGATCTTGTCGAGAGCATTGTGGTTGTGATTATCTGATTTTTTGCATACACAATTTTCACAGGATGGAGTCTCCAATTTCTTGCCGCACTCTTTAATCAAAACATGATACCGTAAGAAAATATTTTATTTGTCTTGTTTTAAGGCAGCGTGCGGTAGCCCCAATATATTCGCCCGGACGATTCACCTTATGATCGTAAATAGGGATAGAATATATTCCCGGAACACAGTTCCTATCAAGACGGTCCTTATTGTTTCGTAAACAGGAGAAAATGGTCTGCGATATTTTTGCCAGCATACCGAGCAATTTGTTTGTAGGTGCTATGAAGGATCTTGTTGTAAGTAATAGGAACGAAGGACTGGTTATTCTGAAGTGCCGTACTCTTAGGTTGTTGGTGACGTGCTATAAGTGCTTTAATTAGGCGCGTAGGGTAACCGTGCAGTCTAGCCACATTCAAAATAGATTCCAATTCCATTTTTCTATCTTCCGCGCTTGAACAATGGGTGAAAGCTCTTCTTACTAGGGTCTTAAAAGCAGAGACCTTGCAGCTAACCGGATCATGTGATTGAGCATGTATAAAAAGAGGCGCATACGAGCTCTTACGGTATACTTGTTATTCGACCCTGTTGTAAGCTAATGTCAATATCAAGAAAATGCACGTTGCTGGAGCTCTGCTGTTCAGCCCTCAACGAGAGGCCATAAGCGTTACTATTGAAAGTTTCAATGAATGCCGCCAAGTCCGGTTTTCTCTTCCAAACAATGAACACATCATCCACGTATCTAGCGTATAATATAATGTCATCTTTAAAGCCAGGTAAGACTTGTTGTTCGAGGCGCCTGACCACCAATTCACATAATGTTCCTGATATGGGGCTACCCATAGGCACTCCTCTAGACTGCAGGAAAGTATCTCCCTCAAATACGAAAAAAAGATGAATGACATATGAGATGTGCCAACTCTAAGATGTCGGAAAGATGTTCAGAAGAATCGTTGATATTTCGAATGAGAAAATCCCTTAACTCAGAAAAACATGGCTCGATGCAGATGGATGGGAACATGGATTCAAAATCACAAACGGTGAAATATACGCCATCTAAGCTGTCAAGTGCATTCAATCTGTGAATCAACTGTACCGGATTGGACACAGTACACGGATATTCCTCGATGGTGCTGGTTACAAAAGAGTTAAGCATGCATTCTATAAGTATAGTCGGAGATCTCGACATGTGACCAGAGCCGTAACCAGGCAGGTGCAACAGGTGCATTCGCACAGGGCCCACTTGGAAGGGGGGCCCAAACTGCTGTTGACAAGAAATTATATTTTTAAATCTTAAATTTTTCCTCCTTTTTTATTGGCGATCACCTTTTGCCTTATTTAGACCCTAGATGTCTACTCACCAGTGTTTCCAACCGTGGCGACTTTTAGAGGGATGTAGTGAGATAGTGGAGACCGCAGACAAATCAGCCAAAAGTAGCGACTTTTGAAATTTTGTTTATTTATTTTTTGAGAAATTTAAATTTANGAAATTATGATAGTTTCTGTGGTGTCATTATCCAAAGGAATTTGTTCCACATCCATACATTCATCATTTATTTCTTCCTGTGAAAAAAGAAACTATATCAACAACAATAATATTTCAAATAGTCAATATTCATCAAATATTATGTAAAAGATGAAATTCTCATTCTTCTGTCTATAATACATCCTTATTGAAAATGGAATATGATGAAGACAATATTGCAAGACAGAATCGAGGAATAGAGAAAGACGGAATGACTTGACAAAAACAGCAACAAGTCTACGGGAACCTCCACATTATCAGTGTTACCAGTGACAAGCAATCAAACTGCCAAAAGATATAAAAAAAACAACTGCCAAGGAACAGACTCATCCTGCATTCTATAACTAAATTATAGTTGAATTTCCATATTTGTCGTTTGATACTTGCAACCATTTTTAATATTTGTGAAGCTAAAATTTATATATTTGCACAATTGACCAAAATAATAGAATAAAGGGTAAAAATCGAATGATTTTCAGTGCTTTTACCTTAAATGTGGTCTACCAAATTTGTGTTACGACTGTTGAACACACCAGACCACTTCATAGTTTATCAAATTATTTCGGCAAGTATACATTATGCAAGAATGTATTTTAAATTTGTATGCCGAATGTGAGTGTTATGTTTTAAAAGCAGTACTTAATTAATTTTACCCTTAATCAGTTGAACATGATGTCCTATAAATAGGACACTGAGCACATATCATACCTTGTATTATTTTTCATTTATTCTAAGCATATTAAGATTTTTAATATGCTTCAGTGTAAGAGTTTTAGAACAATCGAAGAGGCATTAGAATGCTTATTATCAGAACAGATAGAGGAGGATATTATTACATTACCCCCTGATGCTGAACTTACTGATATGAAGGTTTTGATGACAGTAAAATGGGGGTGTCCTATGATACAAGATGTTCCAGTGGAAGTAGAAATTAACATTTCAGAAGACAAATTACCAGATGATTTTAAAAACATTGCTTAGATATAATATTTGAGTTTCTTGTTTTCTCAAGGGTAACAAGAGAAGTTCACTGCACTATGCAAGTTGTATCTTGTCTGCATTATAAACTGCAAATTTACACTAATGTTTATTCAGTCATAGTTTTGGCTACTAGCCACTTTTACAAGTTAGATGAACACTGGGTAAGAACCATTGCTATAAGCTAAAAGGACAAGGAAGGCAATGTCCCTTCAAAAAGAAAAAAAATTAATTAAAATAGTTTGTATGCAATGTTGGGACAGAGAATCAGTTCACTCCATTGTAAATGAATCAACATTTAGAAAACAAGGCAGAGCATCGTCTTCCTCCTGAGGAGCAAAAATCCATACATTTCCGATGCATTTTTCCTTTTTCTACCTGCTGCATTTTCGCAAAATGTAATTCCACATAAACATGGAAGTTCTACCATATCTTATCTTAATTATATAAAGAAATTAATGGAGTAAAATTATGATGGTTTGGATACATGAAAATGCTGGGAGAAAAGACATTCCAAAGATAGGTTTATGAAAGGAGGCTATTTGGAAGTGACCAATAAAAAGACCAAGAAAAGGATGGGGAGAGAGAAAGGTGATTAATCATGATATATAAAAGAGAAGTTAATTCTACTATAGTGTGAAGGAAAAATTGATAGTAAGAAAGCAAGATGGAATTTGCTGATGTATTTGTAAATTTCTCCTTGGCTTGGGATGAAAAGGAAAAATATGAGAAAAACAATATTACAATTGAAACATATTACAAAATTGCCCAGTTTTAGTATCTTTGGCATTTTAAATATAAAAACCTTTTGAAATCTCTCATTCCTTCACATTCAATTACAAAAACTCCAGTAACAGTGGTTTAAAAATAACTTTTTAACAGAATTTTGGTGGTAAAAACTCGCATATAACATTTAAAAATCTCATTGATAGAAATATACCTATAAATAGTGAATTTTGAAATAAAATTACATAAATTAAATCATTAAAAACCGATAAATGAATACTGTAATTTTATTATCTCGGCTCAGTTACTATCCTACCTAGATGATAATGATTAAGCCTAGGCTTCAAATATAATTTGATAGTTAAGTTGGCCTTACACCAACTCAACTGTCATTATCTCTGTAGTAGCTATAATGCTAGTACTTATTTCAATTATTTCATATTTAGATGCCACAAACTGGTGTCTTGGCTCCCTCCTAGAGTTAACAGTGACTTGAGAGCATTTGGACGCACACTGAGAGGATGTTTTAAAACGGCACAGTGTGTTTTGAAACATTTCTAATCATCTCCATTAGCAACAGGAAGCATGTTAGTCACATAACCAATCCCTGTAGCTTCATCAATCTCCAACAGTCCTTAGAGCTGCTGTAGTCTGGTAATTACTGGAAGAAAATTTAACTTCAAGATGGCAGCCACCATGGAAGAGACCAAAGTTCTTATATATATCTTGTAAATAGGTGTTATTTTTCTGTATTAGGGGGTCAGAAACACTGAATCCTTTTATGAATTTGCAAGTTCAATGGAAGGAATTCTTTAGAAATGTTAATTGTTTGGAGTAATAGATTTACCAGAGGGAATAGATCTGGAAAAAATAAAACTTTATAACAAACAATCTGGAGTTTCACCATTTGCTGGAAAAAGCAATATACAATAAAACCCGCAGACTTCCATAAAAGGTAATATTAACTTTGTACGACTCATTTACATTGGAAAATATTAACATATATAGGTTATGGTATGAAACTTATAAAATATATCATGTTTTCTAGAGGCATGAACACATGAAACAACACTCCTTTTAATCAAAACTAGAATTTCAATGAAAAAAGACAAAGATATTGTGGTTATTTATTTACTTAATCTAGTCCAGCAGCTTTATTTTTCTATAAAATTAACATTTTCAATTATCCCCTAAAATCTCTGTGTATTATTCAACAAAATGGAAATGTTTGATATTTTGAACATGATGTGTTTCAAATTCGAAAACTCCAATCAGATGAATATATAGGAATGACATACTTAAATTATGAAATTTATGAATTTATGAAATCTATCAAAAAAAGTAAGCTGTGGAATGATGTAACAGAAAAAATGAATGTTTGTAGATATAACTTTACTGGCAGCTCGTAATTATAAGTGAAAATCATTATTACATACAAAAAAAAATAAAGGTATGCAAAATGGCATAGGTAAATCTATCATCACATGGCCATATTTTGAAGTGATAGAGTTAGCATCTGGCAATAAACCATTGAAATTCTAGAATTTTCTAATTATTTTACTGTTGCAATTGTAAAATAATTTATTTTACATTTTATTACATTTTACAATTTTGCAGAGAAATGATGAAACATTTTGCATCATTTCTCTGCATAATGTTGATTTGCAATTGCATTCATTTTATTGATACCCTCCCGAGATGGAATATTTGTGACATACAAGACTTCCTCTGGTTGTGGGACTTTTTCTTCTTTGGTGTCATCATCCTGGTCAATGTATGTGTGACACTCAGCCTTCTTTGTTTATGGCCTAACCTAGATTTTTAACAATATACCATTTTATTAAACTACTGTCACCTTTCACACCTGGGAGTTAATCACTCGACAAGTTCTCAGCAACTAAAAAGACGCTTTCTCGTAACCTCACGACCTATTGTTGCAAGTTTGTCAGTTGACTATAGCAACAAACTGATCTTCGAGGCATCTTCCTTTATCCTACCAACTGTGCAGTCTCCTGTTTTTCAAAACTTAACCAGTATCCGAGAGGAATTCTGTGCCTATTAATCATTACCCGAGAGGAATTTTGTGCCTATTAAACCTTACCAGAGTGGAATTTTGTGCTTATTGGATTAACTAACTACCAACATTTAGTGAGTGCTTGGAATTCACCAAAGGGCTAATACATCAGGTATCTATCACAACACGTTTTAATGCGAACTCTCTCTCTCTCTCTCTCTTACCATGAAAGCCAATTATCCCTCTTTAACAAGGAATGTGCTTCCTGTATTCAATGTCTTAGATTACCATTAAACGTTATTTTGTTAACCTACTCTGCGTAATCGTACTTCCAGTGTTCTGTCTCTCTCTCACTCTATCCAAAATCAGATCACTCAGTAACGTGACCACTTGCATGATCAACTTCCGAACCGCCTCGGCTTCCATGTCACCTGAGACACGGTGGTGTCAATCCTGACGAGGCACTAAGAAGGTGCCGACCCTTCGGTCACATATGTATTGTGCAGAATGCAGTATGCAGTTATTATTTTTGGTATTAAATTCATCTTGAAAATCAGAAGATACTTCAACCTACAAAATCTTCCAAACAATTTCCCATATGCTTGTTCAATCACTATATGTGTAGAACTTAAAATATTAAATAAAGTATTAAAATATGTTTGCTTTACTGTAAGATGCTCATTATCCTTATATGGCATCATAAGGTATGAATTTAAAGAATAGACACTGTCACCTAGAAAATGAGCATCCTCTGAAATAACAAAATCTCTCATTCCTTCACATTCAATTACAAAAACTCCAGTAACAGTGGTTTAAAAATAACTTTTTAACAGAATTTTGGTGGTAAAAACTCGCATATAACATTTAAAAATCTCATTGATAGAAATATACCTATAAATAGTGAATTTAGAACTTAAAATATTAAATAAAGTATTAAAATATGTTTGCTTTACTGTAAGATGCTCATTATCCTTATATGGCATCATAAGGTATGAATTTAAAGAATAGACACTGTCACCTAGAAAATGAGCATCCTCTGAAATAACAATTCTTTTTGATTGAATATCCTGATGCAGAAAACTGTTATTCTAGACCCTGATATCATGGGACAAACCTGAACATTGGCAAAAATACCTGAGAAATGACACTGCGTAAAATGACTGCTGTATTGGTATCTATTTATGTAGGAATCTTTCTCATCTCTAGGAGCAGTAAGATTATATGGTAATGAGTGGATCAAATAAAGGGTTTTTTGATCCAGCCATAAAGGTTGCATCAAAGAAGTTTTTCATTGCATTTCCATCATCATATTTAGCCGAAAGAGGATTTAGCATAGTCAGAAATTTACTAAGAAAGAAAAGAAACAGATCATCAGTAGTGGAATGCAGCATTTAAGACTGCCGATGACAAATATGGCACGAAATATCAAAAAATTAGTGTCATTACACCAAGCTCAGCCCTCTCGCTAATAATATTATATTAATTTTTTTAACAACATACAGTACATATGTTAATCAAACTTCGAGCAATACACCAATATTGTTAATATCTTTTAATAAAGTAATTTTAAAAATCTGTCCTTGTTTTTCAATATGTAGTATAGTATACTTCATCTAAGAGGAATGCCATCAAATCACTGTTTGAAAAAGTGGGCTACGACCCAAAAAATTTGGAAAACTATGGGTTACATTATTGATTTCAAAAATACGAGTCTATTGATATTTCCTAATACATGTAAAATAAACAAATATACTTATTTCAACTGTAGATCGGCTCAGTCTAAACTGGCTTTTAAAAGATACATTAGTGTAGCATGGTGTAATGTCTTTCACAAATCCTTCTATCTTAGCACACTTTCTGCATTTGTTTCTTTTGTCTTCTATTACTTCTAGAATTAACATTTCTTTTTCTATATTATTTGATGTAAGACATTTTTTACAATTAAATGGTTTGTAGACAAAAACAATTCACATAACAAATAAATACACACTGCATCAGCCATTATTCGGCAGCATCGAAACATATGGTAACAAGTCATTTCTTTTCTCTCCAAAATGATGTCATTGTTTTGCTCACACTGTGGAGTTTAGAAACATTCTCAAATTATGGTATGCTACACTTGTATTATAGTTACAAACTGATGGCATGTGCCTCAGGTGTCAGATAAGTGGATGTCAAGAGGAAATATACAATTGTGTGTAAATATAAGGGAAAAACAAAGTATAAGGAATAATTTATTCATGCCAGCTAACAGGTTGACAAGAGAAAAGGGTAGACTAACTGTGTGGTATATCGTATATATGGACTCATCAATGTTGTCCAAAATGCGAGGGAGCACCAAAATATTCATCTGTCTTGAGTGACAGATTCTAGTTGCACCCCCTGCTAACATCCTTTTAATGGAAGTATTTGTACCGCTTTCTGTTTCAATATTACACTTATACAAATAATACAATTAATCCTTCTATATATTTTGAAATGATATATAAGACGAGAGGAGATGACGTCTACAAGATTGGATCGAAGGACAGAATCAACGAATATGGGAAGACGGAGAGAGAAGGTGACGGTTACAACAAAAATCCAAGAAACCAAAGAATTAACTTTCAGATGCAAAGATAATTTGCAATTCAAGTATTTATAATCAAATAAATAATATGAACTTACAACTTGGGTCGTATCCGAATTCCAAAATTTCAGACATTCCTTGATCACCATCCATTTTTCAGACGTTACAGAAATAATAACATTATTTTCCTTTAGGAAGTTAAATAAATATTCTTTCTTGATTTTTTTTCTTTTCAATAGCTCATAAGCCGATTCCGAGTAATTAATTATGGCTTTTATCGCTTCTGTTGGAAAATTAACAAATGTTAGTTTATTGTAAAACAAATACAATAAATGATTTTGTACAATGCTTACCTTTTCTACTTTCTGCTTTAATTAAGCCTTTGGTAGTCGTAAATACAAGTGATTCTAGTGTAGAATCACTTAGTTTCTGGAGGATGCAATTAATTCCTTCTTTTTCTTTCTCTGATAACATAGTGTACTAGTTTTACATTCTCTAGAATTCAGCAAATAAAAACAATTAAACAATTATTGCAATTTTTATTATTGTATTATTACAGGTTTATTTACTATATTCTGTAGAGGTGTACCAGTTAATCGCTAATCATACTAATAGGACTGACCCGAGAGTTTGTCGCATAGGCCGGTTTGGGTGTTAGCACCTGATCTTTTTTTTTATTTAAAATTTTTAAGCTTTATGAATTTTACAAAAGGAGCATGTCTTAATGGAACATATTATTTCCGTTAATGCTTCTACTGTCTAGTCCTGTTTAATATTATTACTGTTTTTACAATGTTGGCACCTCAAGCTTTCGATTGCTGCAACATAAGCCCCAAATTAAGTTGTGGAAGGACACTGTAAATCTAAAGTAAAAAATAATTTTACTTTCAAACCAATAAAAAATGTTAATGACTATACAAACATTTTTGCATCAGGCCTATTACTAGGTCAGAAACATTTGTCCATTCATTAAAATTTTGTGCCAGTTTGAAAATAAGATTGTGTTTTTGTTATTGTAATATATTTTTTGGATACGAAATTGTCAGGAACCTTCGACGAGTATCAAAATCTGTATTTACTCGTTATTAAGATCGAAGCTAATTCACAAATGACGTGATATTCTATTCAGATAAAATCACACAAGGAGTAAGCCGGCGAGTGGTTTTACTCCCCATGTGATCATATCCAAATAGAACGTCAATTATTTGTCAATTAGTTTCAATCTTAATAAATTGTTGGGAGTTTGATTCGACCTCTCGACCGAACACCAGACAAGACCCACAGAACCGGACGGTTTGATTCGACACCAGACCGTTAACTCTGTTTATTACAGACAAGATCACCCAAGAATCGGAGGTGACCTGCCAGTTTTATTGGTGTATGGCAACGTGACACACCGGCTATCTGTCTGCCTCCCGGGGAAATCTTTTCTGGGAAACCGGGCCATATTTAGGTGTTACTAACATGAAGAAAACCCAGAAAACTCCACATGGCCATACCGTTGGCTGGATGCAAACCAGTGTTTGGTGGTTTTACCCATTTGGTCACTGGTGGGTATGCAACCTGCCACAGACATCAGGTGCCAAAGAGAGTCCAATAAAGTTTAAAGGATTCCTGCAGGCCTCCCCGATGTGGTTCAAATGACCTCTCCAGGTAGGACAGCCATACACATTCAGAACTACAACCTTACGTCATTTGGGATATCAGTTTGACACTTTATCTGTACGCAAGCAGAATTTATAACTGATAACGCGTTTACGTCGAAAATTAAATCGATTTTGCATAAAAATTTATGTTTAAAATACCATTTCAACGATTGAGATTTTGGCAAATTTCAAAATTATCGTAAAATAATCAATTTCGGAGTCTTAAAAGTCACGTGTCCGATCGTTTCACCGCAAAATCTGCTTTCTGACGTCAATAAAACGTCAAATTGACGAAATAAAATAAAAATAAACCGACTTACGAATCGAATTTCGGTAATTTAAATCGGAACGAACCCGAAACGAAAACCATGCGTTTCGGGATCTCCCATGCTACTACCACCGGAACTGGCAGGTGGCGCCGTCGAAAGTTCCTCTTCCGGTCGTCAAACTCGGAATAAGAGATGGCGCCTTTGTAGTTCCGTTTCCCGTAGGGAGGATCGAGGTGTGCGCATTGTATGTTTCTCGAGTTCGTAAAGGATATAAACCCCGAAAATGAACGTAATCACGGCCATTAGGTTGTATATTAACAAAATGATCGAAGAATGTGGCATAGGGATGAAAGTACTGCTTATGGATAAGGAAACTGTAAGTATCTTACGTCATCTGGAATGTTTGTTTACATATCGCACGAGCCGTTTAGCGGCTCTTTTAATGGTTTTTAAGTAGTTTTCTAGGTCAGATTAAATCCCTTATGCACTCTGCTGCTTTATATTTGATATGTAATGCATTAACTTACGTAAACGGTCCAGTGATTGAACGTCTTGGAAGAAGTTACTTTTAGGCCATTTTTTACTGGGTACCAATTATATAAATCGGCTAAAAGTAACTTTTACTCGTGTATTCTAATTAGGATTTGTTGTTAATATATGTATTAGGCACAGCTTTATAGATGGGTGGAAGTATATTCGAATACGATACTTCGTACTGGGGATGGAACGAGGACCGACCGACCCGAGAGAGAATGCTGGCACCTTCTCTTCTTTGGGACAATGCGTGACGAGTTTGTCCACCTTGCTGCTAGCCTACCTTCCCTCTTAGACGTCTGTTTCTCTCGGTCTCTGGGCATGTGTCCCGCTTTCCTAGTTGCATCCCTGCTTCGTACGTGGGGGGATTCAGGTTTAAGATTTTGCAGATGTTTTTAAATCTGTATTTGATAACCTCACATTATAGATGAAGCTAACTTGATTGCTAGAAAGGCTTATTATTGAATGCAGAAACCAAAAAGTTAAAAAGGAAGTTTATGATATTGGGTGTTCCTGCTAGTTGGATTTTTGATGTTTTTGGTTTGACCCCTTTGGATTGCTTGATGTTGAAACGAGCTGACCCTCGCAGGAGGAATGTTTGTTTTTTTTTTATTGGCCAAAATTGCAGGCATAGGAGAGAACCTCCCCTTTTGAGCCTGTGTCTAATAGTTCCATTCATGTGAGTCAAATTTCAAATGATACTTTTGGATTTACTATAAGAATTTATACTAATGAACAAATACAACTGAGAGTCTAACTATCAGCCCTTGTCAGTACGTAGCTTGCTTGTGTGATGGAAAATAGTTTGTTGGTAACACTGTGGAAATTTTATTCAAAGAGAGAGATGCATTTGTCAATTCTTTGCCATTCGTATGGTCCTTGTAGGTGATTTTACTGATCTATACGAAAGATACCTGTTGTATTCTTTAGCAGCATATTTTAGCTGTAATACCATCTTCTACAGGGAGCTCTTCTAGTCATTGATATAGCTAGCCAGAATAGGCACTATCAAATATTGATTAGATTTTTAATTCCATAAGTTAGTTATTTTTTATTGGCTTGGAAACTATATGGTAAAGATACCCATTTGTTTTTTTATTATATTTCATGTGTATGTTTGTCTGCATTTAAAAATACTTATAACTGGACTTGCCTGGCTATCAAGCATATCTTTTTGGCTTCAAAGAACCGGTAGTGTCTTTGCCACTGTGTACCAATGCATACCAATGTGTACCAATAATAGCATTTTGACATAGTATTAAGAACCTTCTGTATTGATACTAGTTATAAATTCTATACATGTCTCCTTATCATATAGAATACAAGCATTCAAAACAAACTCTTAAAGAATAAGCATTCTGTTTTGAATAGCCTAAGATGAAAAAAAACAGGATTATTCTAAAAATCAAACTGATTTTGGAAAGTAATCAAAATCCTTGCAAATTTTTTGCTTAATATTTGAGTGAACACAGCTCAGTAAGCATGCAAATTCAAGATCTTTTAAGTTAATTACATAAAAAGCTATTATTTGGCTGTAAAAGGATATTTTCTTCCCAAGTTATGAGCAATTGAAATGTGGCTTTGGTTCTACGATAACAAATTTTACTTAGACTTTGGTGAAGATTTGTGAATAGATTACATTTTATTAGAAACTTATATTAGAATATCCAAATTGTCCACTTGAAATTATCTTGCCAAGTTTTATACTGTAATTGATCTTAGTCAAGGAACCATTGGACAACAAAGTTGGCTGTTTAATTACTGTACAAGCAAAGATGACATGATGTGCCTTCATGTTTCGGCTTACATCTTAGTAACCATGCAATACATGGGGCTAATATGATAATTTATTGAAATCTGAAGGGATCGAGCTGGAGACCTTGGTCACTTGATCTTAGCAGTAAAAAGTAGAATATAGAATAATAGAGAATTGTACCATATATAATAAGTATTATGTAAAAAGTTAATTATCTATAGAAAACAATTACAAGAATTAATACTTCCTATGGCGTATAGCCTACAGAATGTGATTTTGGCATGTGACTTAGATTTTCAAGAAATATTAAGTTCAATTTCTCATACCAAAGAGAGGAAAATCTGATACATCTACCACATTTTGAGACAATAAGGTGGAGAGCTTCAAACTCAGGCCAACAACTGTTTCCGAAGGCAGATTCTTGATCAGAAAGACAGAGAGTTGGCAACTGTAAGATATCATTTACTACTCCATCTTTGCTACACTGATGATGATTGGCCTAGTCTTATGGTTCGTAATATGCTAGAGTCGTGTCGACAAATCCAGCAAAGGCAATAATTATAATTGCATTGTAAATTTTATTGCATAAAATAGCTCTCTAAGACAGTATTTATCTCCGATAGTCCCCTTCTAACTATATATTAGTGATGCTCTTCAAGCTTTATATTCATTTTTAGTCTTCTCTTTAAGTCCATTTTTCTCATTAGAAACACTTATTTTAAATGCTATTTTATAAAATTATTTCATTGGTTTTCCATTTAAATTTCCATCAAATTTTTTATGTTGTTTGGCAGTGTAGGAGACAAGTTTCAGAAGGAAATATTCCCTGAAAGGTTCTCTTGTGTCAATCTTGTGCTGACTGCTGACTAAAGAGTGATTTACAGTCCTTGCAGGTACACACTGCTTAAGAACAGGGATGTTTTGAGAAATATGCTGTTAAGTAAACATGATAGAGTGTATTTACTCATTAGACAAGGTATGGTACAGTTTGCTATTTTTATAGTTTATAAGTAACAGAATGATAAATATTTATGTATCTAAACATAGAAAACGCACATTATGCAATGGTGCGGCTTAAAAACTGCTGCAAGTTATCCATACAAAATTACAGTAATTACAGCACTATCTAATGATTCTGTAATATTATTTAAGCAATAAATAAGAAAATTTTCAGTGTTATATGCTAAAATTGTAATGGAATCAGTTGGAGAAAAGACAGTTGCTTATCCATTTGCTTAATTGATGTCGGAAAAATATGCAGCTTATCTTTTTCTCGATTGTATGAGTAAGCTGCATATCCTTTAACTGAGATGGTCTGCTATAATTTTAACATTTAATACTGCTGATATTTCTACGTATTTTTAAAATAATGTTATATGCTTAACATATTTTCAATGTACCTAATTGTGTGCTAACTATTCAGCTTGTCAAAGATGTATAAATTGCACAGTAATTCACAAAGTAACTGCTTTGGTAGTAAATCACTCAATCATCTTGTGCACCATCAAATGGTTTATTTTATTTGGTCAAGGTTTGGTGAGAAGAATTTAAGGGTACCGAGCACATACGAAACAGGCATCTTTTCAGACACGTCAAGGCTTTTGAAATCTATAAATCAGCACGTAAGTGGTACTCTGTTGACTACAAGAACACAAACCTGACGTCGAGTGTTTGGAAATCCTGGTTTGTGATCTATGCAATGAAATGTAACATGCATTTTTTTTAATTTTGTCTTTTAGTTTTACTCGTGTCACAACTATGTGGCGGACTGTAGGATCTTTTATATTTAAACTGTGTCCGGCATTCATAAATTTCTGTTCTATTTCCACTAGTATTTGAAAATGATTGATGTTTAGAACATCGACCAGATGAAGGTCATTAAATATGACCAAAAATGTTAGATTTCCAGTTTAATAAACATTTTTTACTGCTGTGCAAGGATTGTCCAATACTTACAAATGAAATTTGGTCAGTGTATTCTTTATTGTAGCTATTACATGAGATCAAACAGAATTACAATAACTGAGATCAGAGTGCTACCAGCAAAGATTTTGAGATTTCAACGAGTCTTTGGAGTTGTATGCCTTAACTGTCTGAACTTCTAGCCATTATAATTTAGTTTTATCATGTCTATTTACTTTCATAACAGGCAAACATATAATGGTTGAATTCTTTTTTACAGATTAGCATAGTGAGCTTGGCATTCGCACAGTCCGAGATCTTACAGAAAGAAGTATACCTGTTTGAAAAAATCGAAACAGCCAATAAAGACAGGGACAGTCTAAAACATTTGAAGTGCATTGCATTTTTACGTCCCACCAGGGAGAACGTGGAGTTGCTGTCACAAGAACTCAAGGCTCCTCGTTACGGACAGTATTTTATATGTAAGTAAATTTGATTGCTTTCGAGTTAAAATTTTTCTTACTGAAAGAAAAATGTTATGCTATTGAAAATTGATCTAGCAAATGCATAAACTGACATACAGACATTCTAATAACTCAGTAACAGTAACAGGCTAGAGAAGGGTGTGCAGAATATTGAGGCTGTACAACAGTGGAAAATCGGGAAAGAAGACTATTTTGAATTAAGAGTGTGGCCAAAGGAGGACGAAAATCCCAAAAAGCATTCTATAAAATGAGAAAGAGTGTAGCCTGATGAAAAGTTTTGCAATTCTCTACACTAGTGTTTCTCAACGTTTATGAGGCTGCGGAACACCATTCATATACTTTTTATTACATGGAGCATTAGCAACAGTGTATTAAAAAATTGATAAACAATTTCATGTTTACTATTCTTGGAAAACAATGACATAATAAACTAATAAACTGTAATGTATTGGATAAAATAGAAACATTGAATTATCTATGAATGTGGCAATTCAAATAAATTTGCAATAAAAACTTTAAAANTACTTCCTATGGCATATAGCCTACAGAATGTGATTTTGGCATGTGACTTAGATTTTCAAGAAATATTAAGTTCAATTTCTCATACCAAAGAGAGAAAAATCTCATACATCTACCACATTTTGAGACATAAAGGTGGAGAACTTCAAACTCAGGCCAACAACTGCTTCCGAAGGCAGATTCTTGATCGGAAAGACAGAGAGTTGGCAACTGTAAGATATCATTTACTACTCCATCCTTGCTACACTGATGATGATCGGCCAAATTTGGCCTAGTCTTATGGTTTGTAATATGCTAGAATCGTGTCGACAAATCCAACAAAGGCAATAATTATAATTGCATTGTAAATTTTATTGCATAAAATAGCTCTCTAAGACAGTATTTATCTCCAATAGTTCGCTCTTCAAGCTTTATATTCATTTTTAGTCTTCTCTTAAATCCATTTTTCTCATTAGAAACACTTATTTTAAATGCTATTTTATAAAATTATTTCATTGGTTTTCCATTTAAATTTCCATCAAATTTTTTATGTTGTTTGGCAGTGTAGGAGACAAGTTTCAGAAGGAAATATTCCCTGAAAGGTTCTCTTGTGTCAATCTTGTGCTGACTGCTGACTAAAGAATGATTTACAGTCCTTGCAGGTACACGTTACTTAAGAACAGGGATGTTTTGAGAAATATGCTGTTAAGTAAACATGATAGAGTGTATTTACTCATTACACAAGCCTTACATGGTACAGTTTGCTATTTTTATAGTTTATAAGTAACAGAATGATAAATATTTATGTATCTAAACATAGAAAAGGCACATTATGCAATGGTGCGGCTTAAAAACTGCTGCAAGTTATCCATACAAAATTACAGTAATTACAGCACTATCTAATGATTCTGTAATATTATTTAAGCAATAAATAAGAAAATTTGCAGTGTTATATGCTAAAATTGTAATGGAATCAGTTGGGGAAAAGACAGTTGCTTATCCATTTACTTAATTGATGTCGGAAAAAATATGCAGCTTATCTTTTTCTCGATTGTATGAGTAAGCTGCATATCCTTTTACTGAGATGGTCTGCTATAATTTTAACATTTAATATTGCTGATATTTCTACGTATTTTTAAAATAATGTTATATGCTTAACATATTTTCCAATGCACCTAATTGTGTGCTAACTATTCAGCTTGTCAAAGATGTATAAATTGCACAGTAATTCACAAAGTAACTGCTTTGGTAGTAAATCACTCAATCATCTTGTGCACCATCAAATGGTTTATTTTATTTGGTCAAGGTTTGGTGAGAAGAATTTAAGGGTACCGAGCACATACGAAACAGGCATCTTTTCAGACACGTCAAGGCTTTTGAAATCTATAAATCATCACGTAAGTGGTACTCTGTTGACTACAAGAACACAAACCTGACGTCGAGTGTTTGGAAATCCTGGTTTGTGGTCTATGCAATGAAATGTAACATGCATTTTTTTGAATTTTGTCTTTTAGTTTTACTTGTGTCACAACTACATGGCGGACTGTAGGATCTTTTATATTTAAACAGTGTCCGGCATTCATAAATTTCTGTTCTATTTCCACTAGTATTTGAAAATGATTGATGTTTAGAACATCGACCAGATGAAGGCCATTAAATATGACCAAAAATGTTAGATTTTCAGTTTAATAAACATTTTTTACTGCTGTGCAAGGTTGCGTATCGATGATTTAACTGAATTGCATAACAGCAGATTGCCGGATTGTCCAATACTTACAAATGAAATTTGGTCAGTGTATTCTTTATTGTAGTTGTTACATGAGATCAAACAGAATTACAATAACTGAGATTAGAGTACTACCAGCAAAGATTTTGAGATTTCGACGAGTCTTTGAGAGTTGCACGCCTTAAGTGTCTGAACTTCTAGCCATTATAATGTAGTTTTAATCATGTCTATTTACTTTCATAACAGGCAAACATATAATGGTTGAATTCTTTTTTACAGATTAGCATAGTAAGCTTGGCATTCGCACAGTCCGAGATCTTACAGAAAGAAGTATACCTGTTTGAAAAAATCGAGACAGCCAGTAAAGACAGGGACAGTCTAAAACATTTGAAGTGCATTGCATTTTTACGTCCCACCAGGGAGAACGTGGAGTTGCTGTCCCAAGAACTCAAGGCTCCTCGTTACGGACAGTATTTTATATGTAAGTAAATTTGATTGCTTTCGAGTTAAAATTTTTCTTACAGAAAGAAAAATGTTATGCTATTGAAAATTGATCTAGCAGATGCATAAACTGACATATAGACATTCTAATAACTCAGTAACAGTAACAGGCTAGAGAAGGGCATGCAGAATATTGAAGCTGTACAACAGTGGAAAATCGGGAAATAAGACTATTTTGAATTAAGAGTGTGGCCAAAATAGGATGAAAATCCCAAAAGGCATTCTGTAAAATGAGAAAGAGTGTAGCCTGATGAAAAGTTTTGCAATTCTCTACACTAGTATTTCTCAGTGTTTATGAGGCTGCGGAACACCATTCATATGCTTTTTATTACATGGAGCATTGGCAACAGTGTATTAAAAAATTGATAAGCAATTTCATGTTTACTATTCTTTGAAAACAATGACTTAATAAACTAATAAAGTGTAATGTATTGGATAAAATAGAAACATTGAATTGTCTATGAATGTGGCAATTCAAATAAATTTGCAATAAAAACTTTAAAATGTTTTTTTATTTTTTATTTTGGTGGAACTCAAGGCCTATGTTCCACATAATAATGTTAAGAACCACTGCTATCCATTTATATAGATGACATTTACATAGAGAAATGTTACATTTTTACATTATTCAAAGTTAAATTATTCAATGTATAGTATGATTTAAATATGTAGTTCAACTTATAATAAGAGTTGTTTCTTATTAATTTATTCTCTTCCAGATTTTAGTAATGTTATAAGTAAAAGTGATATTAAACTCTTGGCTGAAGCTGATGAATATGAAGCTGTTAGAGAAGTAGAAGTAAGTATGTTATGTACTTAAATATATATTTTGTATGACTGAATTATCAAGTCCATATCTATCTGTGGGATATGTTGATGTTTCCGAAGGCCTTGCGGTGGATTTGGGAACACCGCAAGCATTGAAAAATTGGTATTTTTGTGTCAATTCTAATATTGTAAGCTCTTTTCTCTAGGTGTCGGTTGTCGAGGCACATTGATAAGTTGTAGCACAGATGTTTTGTTATGCGATGGTGCTGTGTTACTCCAATTTACAGGATGGCAATTATAAATAGGAGTGGTTGTAATTGAGGATAGTCTGCATAGATAATTTTTATCATTATAATTTGATAAGATTGTGTTTAAATTACAGGAGTTTTATGGCGACTTTGTTCCTGTTAATTCCCACTTGTTTTCATTGAATATCGTGGGATGCTATCAGGTAACATCTCAATTTTTTAGAGAATTTACACTTAAATAATTTATGTTGGATATTCACTTAAAGAATAACATAAAATTTACAGAGACATGGTTGGAATCAAGTTCATTTGCAGAGAATGGTTCAGGGTTTGACATCAGTCTTGCTTTCACTAAAAAAATGCCCACTCATAAGGTATCAGGCCTCCTCAGAAACAGCGAAGAGGTTAGCGGATAACGTCAGAGTAAGTTTAAGGATGCAATACTCTCTCGATACATTTAATTATATTTAATAACAGTTTAAAAATGATTTTAATTTAAATCAGCAAGTGATATCTAAAGAGGCAGCGCTGTTTGAGTTTTGAAGGATGGACGTCTTGCCGGTTTTATTAATCTTGGATAGAAAAGGTGATCCTATCACGCCACTTCTCAATCAAGTGAGTTAATTTTATGGGTCAAATTTTAAAAATGTAACAAAAGCGATTAAAAAGATTAATACTTTTAGTGGACTTATCAAGCAATGGTACACGAATTGTTAGGAATTAATAATAATCGTGTGAATTTATCCAAAGTTCCGGGCATCAGTAAAGAACTACAAGAAGTACTTCTGTCACCCGAGTATGATGAATTTTACGCCAAAGTAGGTATTTTGTTGCAATTAAAATATCCAGTTTTAATTTTCCAAACCTAAACTAAATCATCACCTTGTAGAATATGTATCAGAATTTTGGTGAAATAGGAGTTAATATCAAGGAATTAATGGAAGAATACCAGAAGAAAACTAAAAATCAACAGAAAGTCGAATCGATTGCCGATATGAAGGTAAATACCTAATTATATGTTTCTTCTTTCTAATAGTTACCCCATTTATTCACAGAGTCTTCCTGCTTGCATTGTATTTACTATTTTTTGTATGGTAAAAATTACATTTTAATTGGCCGAGAATATCTTTTGTCAATCTCTGAGCTGGCACTTGTGTTTTTAGTTGTGATGCCACAAACCTGTACAGTGTATTATCTCAGGTGGAAATCTGTCAGTTTTTCTACTGTTGAATGTTGTGTACTGTCTTTCTACTTGCAATCTCATCTGCAAAGTGTTTGTTAAAGCATTCATGGGTGAGCAAAGGTTGACCAGCTGTTGCAAGTGTCAAAAGACCAATAATTCGGAACATGGCAGTGATCTGCATTTGTTTGGCATTGTCATGATGAAACTGCTTTCAACAACATCACTGTCACAAAATAACATTACTGTTAACAACTGTCCAAAAAGTGACAAAAACTGAAACTGCCACAACAACATGCCAGCACATAGAACAAAGATTATCGTAGAAAAGCTGGCCGGACTGGGTTGGGATGTTCTGCCTCTTCCACCTTACAGCCCAGAGTCGGTGCCAACTGATTACCATCTGTTTTGTGTACTGCAGAGCCACGTTGTTAATATATAATTCAATGACAGTATCCATGTAAGAATGACCCTCAAGACTTTCTTCAAAGAAAAACTCCAGTCATTGTATGCTCACGGGGTTGAAAGTTTGTAGAAAAGGTGGTGAAATGTGGTTGATATTGATGACACTTACCCACAGGATTGAACTGTAATCATTGTTGAGTTAATTGTCAAGAGTTCTTTCAAAATATGTAAATTTTTCTTTACAACCTGATATAATTAACATTCTGCTAGTTAAGTATAAACACAGTAGATTACAGGCACTACAAAATAGACAAATTAGTAGATTTTCTGCCTTATCCATTGTCATCATGAATCAGCCATCATCATCCTGCCATTAGATGAAAAATTTTATATATTGTCAGTTCTAAGATACTCTGAATTACTTTTTATTTGAAACAAATTAATGAACAATTCACAAGAAGTAATGTTTTCAAGCCATGGGGGCTAATTTTTAGGAACTAAAACGAAAGTTGCGTTCTAAATTAGATAAGAAAATATATTATTTTCATCACTATAATTAAAAATATATATTTTTCAGGCTTTTGTGGAAAATTATCCTCAATTTAAAAAGATGTCCGGAACTGTATCCAAGCACGTGACTCTAGTCGGAGAATTGTCTCGTCTCGTGTCTACTCGTAATCTCTTTGAAGTGTCTGAAGTCGAACAGGAATTAGCTTTCCAACACGATCACAACGAATCGTTAAAGGTAATTAATAAACTATTTCAATTAATGCAATTAGAAATATACTTATAGTATGTCTACGACTTTGCTTATTTATAGAAAATTCGAAGATTAATTAACAACGATAAGATATCCGACATCGACGCCATCAGATTAGTAATGCTGTACGTTTTGACTTACGAAAAACACAGTAATAACGATAAGTCGGGATTAATAGAAGCATTGAAAAAGAGAGGCGTTCCTGAAAAATTGATTAAGGTAAATTTACCTTGTTTAGTAATTAGTTTTAATTACATGTAAATGAAGAAAAAACATATTCTACTTTCAGAGGATCAATTTAATATTAGAATTCAGCAGTAGCAAGTATCGTACTAATGAATTATTTACGACGGAAAATGTTCGAGCAATCACTAGAAAAGTTATTAAAGGTTTAAAGGTAAGTTTAATTATTGGTCATATGTCTTTGAAAATGTATTTTACTCAATAGTTTTATTCCTTATTTTATAGGGAGTAGAAAATATTTATACGCAACACACTCCTCTATTGAAAGAAATATTAGAAGATGTTATTAGAGGTCGATTAAAAGAACCTGCTTTTCCGTATCTTGGAACAGTTCAGCTGCGTGAAAGGTATGTTTTATATATTTGTAACCAAGACACAACTATGTAGGGTTTATTTAATTACAAAATACAAAAGAAGAGCATGCATAGGCTTAAAATGTTGGATTACTTTCATGTTACATTTAAATTAACATTGTTCATATGTTTCAAATTAATTAAATGATCTGGAATATCCTGGAAGAAAAGATTGATTGATAGTAAAACTTGTGTCTTTGACATACAGTAGTTAAAGATTCATTATTAATTATGCTATTCAGACTTCCAATATGTGAGAATTGCTTTGGTTTTTTGATTCTAACCTGCAATCTTCTCACAGAATTTTCTAAATTAATTAATTAAAAACTTTAATCTTTATACACAGTTGTGGCATAGATTTGTTCTCTTAGAATAGCGGACCTCAGGTTGGCCGAGTAGTGACTTTCAGAAAACCATTGCCGAAACTAACAAAATATTGCAAATGTTATTGCAACAATGTCACTCCCCCATTTCTATGTTCCTTACAAAAGATGTCACAAAAGACTAGGTATCTCATGTGCAATTAATGGCTAATTAATGTCAAACACCCGAGGTCCAAATGGACCCTTGGTATCTGTCAAGAATTAACTGCATCATATGTATGCCTGGTGAAGGAACCTCCAAATAACAGGTACACTGAAAATTCTGAACACAATGAATCTCTGCAAGCCTTTATATAAGATATTGGGGTAGCAATTTGAAGGCACAGTAGTGTTTTCTGGCATTTAATGAACTACAACTGTAAATATTTATGTAGCTGTCTGAGACATACCAATCTACAGATGTAATACATCAACTTGTGAAATAGGTGTTAAAGATGATAAAGCATTTCAGTGTAACTACACTGCACTGATATACACTATGAATTACTTTCTAGTATTATGTATGAAGAGGAAAATTTATTTTTATACATAAACCATATTGTTTAATTTGAATTATTTGAAGAAAGTATCAACCAGAGGCTCAAATCTGCCTTCTATGTATGCAGAGAATCCTCAGAATTAGTTCTCAGTTGGCTCACAAATGAAATTTTGAGGAGGAGCAAAGCAGAGTCTGGAGGATGTTGTGGCTGAATGCAGATTGAATTTAACTGGGTGTGCCTCTTACCAATGCCAAAATAGTGATATGAAATATTCCATCCATTTTAAAGTGCAAAGTATGCCAAATCACATGACGCACAGGTGAACACTCCGAGAAAATCTCAGTATATTGGGGATTGCATGGAATACTGTGAATGAAGTTTTAACTGATAGAATCTACTGGAGATGGCCTGTGCAGACAGACTTGGGAGAAAGAGAGAGAAGAAAGTTATTATTAAGCTGTTTAATAATGAAAAAGTAACGGTAATATCACATAAACAATTTTTTAAAATGTAACTGAAATAAAAATTCTCTTTTCAGGCCACAAGATATTATTGTATTTATGATAGGAGGCACGACTTATGAGGAATCATTAACGGTGCATCAATTAAACAACACAAATCCCGGAATTCGAATTATATTGGGAGGAACTACAATTCATAACTTTAACAGGTAGAATATCTCCTCTTTCTTCATTTAACAAAATATTTCAAGCTTTAGATAACATTTAAAATCAATTTCTAGTTTTCTAGAAGAGATCAAATCCATTTTGGATTCAGGAATTGGCCAGAAGAATCCTCGATGGTGATTTAACGACCAAACTTTGTTAATTTTATTCCAGCGAGTACTCTCGATCTGTCATTCGGTTGCTATATTTATGGTAAATTAACTTAATGTCGTACTGTATACATTGTTATCTTTTGTTAACCATTCAAACTAAATCATCTATGGGCAAAGCATTATAAGTACGGAAAAATTAATCCAGAGTGCTTAGTTTCGAGTTACGTATGCAGCAATATCAAGATTTTGGTAGCGTAACTATTCATTGAACTGTTTGTGTTACAATGCATGTAATTGGAGACTAAATATTCAAATATTATTAAAAATTTAACTTTATTTAACTAATTCAGATAGAAATAAATTTAAATATCTTGTAAATAGTGTAATTATAATTGAGGTATCATAAAAAATCAGCTTTAAAGTAAAAACTAAATTGAAGAAATTTATGAATTGAATTATCATTCCTATTTTATTATAAAACTTTTTGTATAATTTTATTTATTCAGACTTGTTAAGTTTAAAATATACAGGAAAACCTCATTAAATTCAAATTCCGATACTCCAATTAGATATTCTGTTCAGAAACAATCACAAAATACAGTTCCAAAGATTCAAACTCTAATTAAATATTTTAAGAAAGGATAAGTAATTAAACGTTATTATCTTTAGAATTACAATTAATTTATAAAGCCTAAAATATGAATTTTTATTAATAAATAATGATCCCACAGTTTATATAGGAACATTTGAATTGAGTTAATAGAGTTGTTGCTCATACTGTCATTTAGGTAGAAGATTGATGCTTTCAATCCATTGATCTCTATTTTTAAAATCCAAAATATATTCTGTTATAAACTTACGACTCATACAACAAAAACAGACGAAATTATTATTTATGTTTTCTATTTATAATGGAGTATGATAAAGTATTCAATTTGTAGCCCTTTACTATAAAAAAAGTTGTCCACTCTCTGCTTAAGACAAGCGTCTAAAGTAAGTTTGTTAAAAAGTGTTATATGCTAATGGAATGTCTAAGAATGTCAGCAAAAGTACTTTTCTACAGTGTATCTGCCATACGAATATACCATACATTACTCTCATATGTTGTCTAGGCAACATCTGTACAAAAGTACCAGTACATTCATTATAATGGACATGTTTTATATGCATGTGTTCCCGACCTTAATTGTATCTTCTTGATGACAGTGCACTTTTATCCTGTCCGTATTGACCTTATCTAACAGATAACAAGCAATAAACAACAGATGTTAGACTTTAAAACATTATAAATACACAAATATTACCATTTACATTCATCTAAAATGTTTAAAACAGCTTTTCTCTAAGATGTTGNATCACATGACGCACAGGTGAACACTCCAAGAAAATCTCGGTATATTGGGGATTGCATGGAATACTGTGAATGAAGTTTTAACTGATAGAATCTACTGGAGATGGCCTGTGCAGACAGACTTGGGAGAAAGAGAGAGAAGAAAGTTATTATTAAGCTGTTTAATAATGAAAAAGTAACGGTAATATCACAAACAATTTTTTTAAATGTAACTGAAATAAAAATTCTCTTTTCAGTCCACAAGATATTATTGTATTTATGATAGGAGGCATGACGTATGAGGAATCATTAACAGTGCATCAATTAAACAACACGAATCCCGGAATTCGAATTATATTGGGAGGAACTACAATTCATAACTTTAACAGGTAGAATATCTCCTCTTTCTTCATTTAACAAAATATTTCAAGCTTTAGATAACATTTAAAATCAATTTCTAGTTTTCTAGAAGAGATCAAATCCATTTTGGATTCAGGAATTGGCCAGAAGAATCCTCGATGGTGATTTAACGACCAAACTTTGTTAATTTTATTCCAGCGAGTACTCTCGATCTGTCATTCGGTTGCTATATTTATGGTAAATTAACTTAATGTCATACTGTATACATTGTTATCTTTTGTTAACCATTCAAACTAAATTAGCTATGGACAAAGCATTGTAAGTACGGAAAAATTAATCCAGAGTGCTTAGTTTCGAGTTACGTATGCAGTAATATCAAGATTTTTGTAACGTAACTATTCATTGAACTGTTTATGTTACAATGCATGTAATTGGAGACTAAATATTCAAATATTATTAAAAATTTAACTTTATTTAACTAATTCAGATAGAAATAAATTTAAATATCTTGTAAATAGTGTAATTATAATTGAGGTATCATAAAAAATCAGCTTTAAAGTAAAAACTAAATTGAAGAAATTTAAGAATTGAATTATCATTCCTATTTTATTATAAAACTTTTTGTATAATTTTATTTATTCAGACTTGTTAAGTTTAAAATATACAGGAAAACCTCATTAAATTCAAATTCCGATACTCCAATTAGATATTCTGTTCAGAAACAATCACAAAATACAGTTCCAAAGATTCAAACTCTAATTAAATATTTTAAGAAAGGATAAGTAATTAAACGTTATTATCTTTAGAATTACAATTAATTTATAAAGCCTAAAATATGAATTTTTATTAATAAATAATGATCCCACAGTTTATATAGGAACATTTGAATTGAGTTAATAGAGTTGTTGCTCATACTGTCATTTAGGTAGAAGATTGATGCTTTCAATCCATTGATTTCTATTTTTAAAATCCAAAATATATTCTGTTATAAACTTACGACTCATACAACAAAAACAGACGAAATTATTATTTATGTTTTCTATTTATAATGGAGTATGATAAAGTATTCAATTTGTAGCCCTTTACTATAAAAAAAGTTGTCCACTCTCTGCTTAAGACAAGCGTCTAAAGTAAGTTTGTTAAAAAGTGTTATATGCTAATGGAATGTCTAAGAATGTCAGCAAAAGTACTTTTCTACAGTGTATCTGCCATACGAATATACCATACATTACTCTCATATGTTGTCTAGGCAACATCTGTACAAAAGTACCAGTACATTCATTATAATGGACATGCTTTATATGCATGTGTTCCCGGCCTTAATTATATCTTCTTGATGACAATGCACTTTTATCCTGTCCGTATTGATCTTATATAACAGATAACAAGCAATAAACAACAGATGTTAGACTTTAAAACATTATAAATACACAAATATTACCATTTACATTCATCTAAAATGTATAAAACAGCTTTTCTCTAAGATGTTGGCAGGAATTATGCAGAAAAAATATGCGTACAGAAAGCTCTCCGGGTATGAATCGAAGCATACTTGCAGAATCCTTCCGAACTAACCAAGGTGCCATTTTGACAATTGATGTCTATGAGAAAGTTCGGTTCTGCGACCCAATAAAGTTACTTTCCAAAATTCAAAGACATTCCCACTAAGAACCGTGGAGGAAGACAAGAAAAATAGCTTCAAAAAATGTTTATAAGGTTTTTAAAGTCTGATTCCTTCGGTTATTGCTGGCTGTTTCTTATCAATTGTGAAAGATAATAGCAGCTATAATGTTGTATAACTTATTTCTTTACTTACCCATTCAAGTATTACATAAGATAAATTTTGCTAAAATATATTATAAACACAAGATAGTAAACTTGAAAATTTTACTTCTAAACAACAAAAACTAAACATCAAGTTAATAAGTTTAATTAGTATCAAGCTCAAAGGATTTGTAACTAATCCATTAAACAGATAAAATAATTTTGAAAGTCTATACAGTTAATCATAGAACTCACAAATAATTGCACGTGTGGAGTTTTTGATGCTGTGAGTCGGATCTGGTGATGCCGTGAATTGCCAAAAGTGATTTGTGGCATCAACAAGTGACCTCTCAGCATTGTACACTCCTGAAGCTACATCTTGTGAGTTCTACTTTCATTTGATCACCCAGAATAATACACATAATTTTGGTCTTCTATGTTATCGATACATTTAATTGTGTTTTTTTCTAAAAAATACAAGAAATTACACTAACAAATGATGTTTTCCTGTATTCCATAATGATTTTATAGCTTTCGTAATGCTATTTTGATGTTAAAATTATTCAATTTTATACATATAAGTGCAGCTCGGTGTTTTGTGTGTCTATCCTCTCGATGTATAGCTTTGATATTGAATTACAAAATATTAGAAGTTAATAATTTATAAGTCTAATGTGTTTATAAATGTTTTTATAAAATTTATATTCTGTATGAGCTGTTTACCATAAAAAATAATTTATTTATGCATTTTTGACATTTCTAAAGTCATATTCTGTTATCGATGATGTCATAAAATAATAGCTTGTGTTGAAATTTATTTAAAATTCAAATGATAATCTGAAATTTCTGGAAAATTTAATAAAATAATAATTTAAAATTTGTCGACAATATTAAATCAACTTTAATCAATACATTGTTCTATTTATGTTCTAGTAACAACTGTTCTACTCTGTGGTGGCTTTCTCACGAGGCTTCTGGGTCTGGGAACAAAAGTTCGGAAACAAAAATTAGGAATATTGTGCTGTTGTGAGCCTAAGAACACTATTTCTAAATCTGTGACTAATTCTATTACTATCGGAGCTTATTCCGATGGTAAGGATCATCACCATTCCTCCTTACCGTTATAGGCAGCATCGTGATATGAAACTTGTGCATTTTCACAGTCCCACACAAAGAGATACTTAGTTAACATATAATCCTTGATACCTCACAGATACACCATTGTAGTTCCACGGTGCCATGTTTCTAAATATGTCACTGGTTCTATTACCATTATGATCCTTACTCAACTTGTGCATTCTCACAGAGATGCTTACAAAGGCGTCATGCTTGGTTACCACTCAATTCTTGATACTTCGAATAGGCCCCATATTTATATATTCAGCATACCCTGCAAAATATGGAAAGTTCTGCATCCACTCGGACATGTATTGTTCTGGTTTTCGAGAGTAAGTAATGAGAGTAAGATAGTGGGCCTCTCAGAAATTAAGAGAGGCCCACCGGTTACCATTTTTGAGGCTTTACTTATTGAAGAAACTACATATTGATTAATTAATTAATTAATTTTACTTATTAGAAATTGTAAATATAAGAAAGTTTAATATTTTAGGTTGTATAAGAGAAAGATAACTTCAAGTAATTTAATTAATTGTGAATGAAATTGTCTTTTATAATCCATTTAAAGTGTAAACAAACAAAATTACTTGCAAATAATTAAAAAATAGCAGAAATTTGTAGATGATGATGATTACTTTTTATTAAATTCAATTTGTATATGGCTTTATTTAATTGTTTATTTCCTAAAAAATCAATTTAAATAGTGTAAATTTCATTAGAGAATGCAATTAATGATTATTTACTTTCAATTAAGGTAATGACTTTAATTCTCTATCAACAATTACACATTTACACCACGGTGTAGGCATTAGGTATGTCTTTCCGCTGCCTTACAGGATCCGAATTTGATACCAACAGACCTCATCTCACTATCTGGCAGCGCCTGCTGTGGGCCTAATTGAATCTACGATGGAAACGATAAAAATCCTTTTTAATATTTACAGGTGGAGAGTTTTAAAAACTCTGCAAGACATTCCTAAGAACCTGTAAGGAATGTTTTGCATCAGCATTGATTTTAAAGGGATTGGATTAAGGTAAAGATTTCCTTTTTTGTACCATAAATAGAGTGGAGAGCTAGGTATAAGTTATTAAGCTCGTAAATTTTCATTGTCTTTTTTTTCCTTGGACTAACACAGTATAGAAAACCAAGCCGGGTATTGCTGAACTTCACGTTGAAATTACTGAAATTACATTGAAGTTTGCAAAATTACTCAAAATGTCTGCAAATATGTGATATGTCTTAAGTAGCAAGCAACCATAGAAGCAAACCAATAACACATTCTGTTTCATTTAAAGTGGATCGAGTTACTGATTCACTCACTCTAATCTACACGCACCCATACGGAAGATTCAAGCTTTCATTGCTGCAGGAGGCCATTTTGAATACATATTGTTATCGCGCGCCATTTTAAAGTGTTTTTTCGTTATAAAAGTGCAGAACCGCTCTATTTTTGCGGAACCGCTTATAATGCGGGAGTCGAGCATTATTCGTGTAACAAGCCCACTAAGGGCAGGGCCATGCACCAATAGACAAGTCGACATAACCGGCTCTTGATTATCTGAAGATCCCTGGTCCCATACCAGTAGCGTGCCGTCATTAGAAGCGGTGGAAGCGTCGCTTTCCTTGTATTTTATAAAAAAATAAATACATATTAATTTTAATTATACGAAAATAATCGCACAATATTTTATTATAACCGCATTATGAAGCCCTAGAATTTATTTTCCTTAAATTTACGATTTATGTATCCGTTTGTCATAAAAAATTTGTCTTTCCACTTTTTTCCCGAGACTACAAATATTCGAGTACAAAGTAACTGGTTTCGACTTATTTCTAATTAAGAAGTAGTTAAATAATTAAGCGATTAGGGAATTGGGGACGTAAACAAAATCCTGACGAAAGAGCCGGAATATTATTTAAACAAAAGCTTAACCGAACCGATCTATAGTTGAGTACAGTGGGAACTGATTTCTTCGAAATATTAGATGTAATAAAGACAGAAATTTTTCCAGTTCGACGAGAGTGACCGAAAAGTTGTAAATTTTAGAAATTTCCGTGGACAACACCTGGTCCTAAAACGAATTAGTTAGAAAACAAATGGCTATTAAATTTAACATATTTAGATTTTTACAGCTATGGTGAGAAACGTTTAAAATCTACAACAGCCCTCTCACGTCCTTTGAGATATACTAATGATGCGACAAAAGAGGTATTTGACATTGACCGGTATCGGCACCCTGGGGATTTGGCAGTCCGCGTGTATGCACGCTCTGCAACCATCTTCTATTCCATCCATTAGCCACTCGTAGGGAGCTATTTGACTAAGTGCATTGTTTTAAGATTTAAAAAGTAAAGAATATTTTTATGTACGTTTCTTTGCAAAGCTATATTTAATTATAATTTTAAGAGTATATTCGTATAATTGAAGAATATTTTGTATGTACCAGTGTGGCTACACGCCTGTTTTTATTATTATTATTAGTCTGTATAGTTTTAGTTTAATTTAAATTCTATAATTTTCCTTCTTTCCGATTTCTGTGTTCCTTTGTCTCGGACTTCCGAGAACTCGCCTCACCCCTAATCCGAGACGAGGAAGGTGGAGAACCAACTGAAAAATTGGGTACCCTTCGTCCTTAAATTCTTCTAATTTCCCCTTCTATTTGTTCTATTTTTAGTTTAAGTTAGGTTAAGGTTTACGCGTGCAAATAAATTGTCTGGAGGTAGTTATCGAGAAATTAACTACTACCGGTCTATTGATATACCTGTTCACTCAAGATTGTGCAACCGTTAGAAGGAGAACAGCGGGAATCCGAACCTATTCTGTATATATATTTTAAATTCAGCGAGAAATTAAACTCGTTTAATTGGTAAAACGTGTATGTGTTTACCTGTCTGCGTTGAACATTTCACACCAGTACACCACCACGTATTTTATTTCACAAAGTAAGTTTTTATTATTTTATTTTTAATTGTAGCCCTTATATCGTGGCTAGCGATTCGGAATGTAATTGTGATATCAAAAATGCATTTAGAGAAGTCTATGGGTTTTACTGGCTTATCGGATAAACGATACGAATGGACCCTAGACCATCACTGACGCGCAATTGACTGATTGCCCCTGGATGTCGGCTTCTTACAGAAACACAACTTCCCTATCATCAAATGTCACGGCACCCCCTGTCCCATACAGTCCGGATAATCGATTTTCCACTGTAGTAAAATTCTTTATCATCTTGCCAAGAATTACGAATTGCGAGGATCAATAGAATCAAATTTCTGTATTCAATTTAAATCGTGTTCTCATGTAGAATGGATTCTCGTATTACATTGATAAATTTCTAATACGGACAATAGATGGCGCTAGAAATGCCTCTTGGCAGGATACAAAAAGTGAATTGTGGCACTGCAAATTCACGTGACTTACCTCGTTGCACTGCTGCATATTGAAAGCACGTACAACTCGTAGGTTGCTCAATATTTCCTTGAGGAATGAATTTCTCGTGTAAGATCTCAGCGCTGTATTGAGTGCCTCTTGCAGTTTCTTGATCCAGTACTGGATCCACGTGCAAGAAACTTCACGAGGCATTCGTCTTTAATGTTGCAAAAAATAACTTGAGTTTTCTCGCTTGCTTATACAGTGATATAATATATTACTACGAGAAATTCTTTCGGTGGGTGCGTTTAGTGCCATGGAGACAGAAAGCTGCCATCTTGCAGTTTCAGGGGTACACTCGGATCGACTTATACTGTATTTTACATGTGCAAGAGCAATTCCATCTTGTAACAGACTGTTCAATTGGCTGTCGTGTAGTCCAGTTAGCGAATAGAGGACTCCTACCTTCATAAATGTTCATAAATGTCATTCATTACGTTTTGCCTCTAAAGCTGGAACTTTATCAGAAGTTACCTTCTATGTAACGTGCCAAATTGTATTTAATATTAAAACAAGGTGGATATGAAACATGAAGCACCAGGAGTTTGTGAAGCATTCTTTGCATCTGATTTATGGAGTTATGTAAGAATTTCCAAATAAATGCAGAATATCTTCTAAGAAAAGGTATGAAATATAATGAAATATTAACATCTTGGACAGTGTAAATAATATAAAATAGATAAACATTATAAGGTTTATCCATTTTTAATGAGAAAGATGATGAGTAGAAAGCCACACAGAGAAGATATTCATTGTAGTCTAAAAGCTCTCCTATGGAGGATCCAGGATTGAATCTGGGTTGGAAACTTTTAGGTGATCCATGTTTCTTATGGGGATTGTTGGATATGTTAAAAGACCCATTTGGTATCCTCATAATGGAAAGAATTAGAGATGATGGTAAGGTATTACTGTAAATTTGTATAATTACAGTTTTGTTTATCAATAAAATAATGAACAGAGTGGTTTATTTTGAACTTATCGGTATTCTCCCAGGTCTGCCACCGCGTTTTGTGGTGGCGCTAGTGAAATGTAAACAATATGGCTACTTATCGAGGATAACGCGTGTGCATATCTTTTAAACCTTATATTTTAACTTGGACAAAATACTGTTAGGCCTAACAGTATTTTAAATAGCATCAACACTTGAACAATCCCTCTTTTCAAGATTCCTACTTTACTTGCTAGGCGGCATTAGTGCTTCCCGTGGGAAGCACTAATGCCGCCTACTACTATACTACCTACACCCCTTAACTATCCACACATTTTAATTTTTCCTCATATCCTAAAGACTTTCCATGGCAATGATTGAACACCACGTAAATTAAGTCTGAACTTTGAGGCTGCCACACCGTATCATACTGTTGTTTGTCATGGCGAAACCTAACCAAATTAACAATTAACAAATAATTAACTGTAGTCAAACCCAATCCCTACAGAATGGCAGATTAGTGCCTTTAAAGTCTTGCTTGTTAGTTACAAATGAAAATTTATTCATATATTTCAGGTCTTAAAGGATTCTCTTTTGAAAATCAGGTACCCTTTTTGATATTTAAATAAAGTGAAATCGTTCGAATGAAACACGAAATATGACTAAAAATTAAAAATATAGCCGAACTGTGATCAAATTTCACGTTTATATTTTCAAATTATTCATTTTTATAATAAAAATCAAGAGATTTCATCATTTTATAATTATTTTCTGCAAATGCAATGCGCGTATGGATATAATCTGGACACATTGGCAGCCACAGAAGAGTCTTCCTGATTTCTTAAAATTGCATTTCGTCTAAGGTGATGCTAATTTGATCAGAAGGAACGAAATGCCCCAGAATTTCCCAATAATGAAACCGCACGCCGATGTTTTTCAACTTGATGTAATCCCTGACGTGCGCTTGTTCTCTTTCCGATAAGACATTCCTATTGTAGATCATCCACAGACTCTTCAGACTCGGAGCTTGATCTATAATGCAGTATATGGACCACTTATTGACGTTCTCGCAATTATGAAGTGCGAGGGTTTGAACTGTTTTCAGAAGTGGTACAATCTCTAGAACCAGATCGTCGTTCAAACAGGACAGAGAAGAGATGATCAACTCATTCAACCTGGAACAATTCGAGAACAGGGATGAGAGGCAATCGTCCCAAGGATCTCCTCGAATGTTTTCCAAATTTAACCTCTCCAGCTGTTGGAAAATTGGATCCAACTGCTCTACGACATCGTCCTTCTTGAAGTAAAGATGGCGGATCGAATAAAGTCCTAGAATTCTTAAGTTGGTGCAACGTGTTCCGATTTGATAGAGGTTAACGTATTCGAAATTGTTTAACTTTAATTCGGTCAGTTGTTTTCCTGCAGAAAACAGATAACAACTTATTCCCTCGAAGGTCAAACTCGAATCACCTTTCTGAATGCTGATGGACAAACGATTTAGACACAGGAGTGATGACAGTGTGTTTATAAGATCCGTTTCGTTAATGGCTAATTTATATATACACAATGTATGCAATTCGGGAAACGACAGCAAAATATCTGGAAGATCCATTCTGTCTTCACTGGGAATCAAACACAACTCTCTGAGATGCAGGTGTCTGTTATAATTGCGCTGTACGAAATGGCATACAGCATTCATGTAGAGGTTTCTTTCCACTTGGATCTTCATAAGTGGTACGTATTCCAATACATTAACGAGCCCATTTACAGTTATAACAGTACCTTTGACTTTTAGCACCTTTAAATATTTACACCTCGGGAATTGCTGATCCTCAGAGTCGTAACACAGCGAACTTAGACCCACGTCAGTTATCAGGCAATATGATAAATCGAGACATTCTATGAGAGGGCAATGTTTGCCAATTGTCTCTACTGTAGAATCGTTTGCGTTTGTTCCACATAAGCTTAGAACTGAAACATTTGGTAACAAACGGATCAATTCTCCAAGATTTTGTTGTGTGATGTTGGAAAACCCAAACCTTGCGTGAGTGATTTCTTGAGAGAATTCAGAAAATCTTCGTATGGGTATGTCGTGGTTGTAAAATGCTAAACGTAGTGTTTTAATTCCTTTTCTGAAGAAATTGCAAAGTATTTGAGGATCGAGATCGGAGGGTGCAAAATTCAGCAATAACTCGCATAAAATTGGAGGAAGTACAGAAAATAAACTTTCGGTATAAACATTTCGTCTCCGGTAATAATTAATTATATCTTGCAGATGGGAATTGATATAAATTAGACACGATCGAAGAAGAGGACTGTAATTTTCCATTGTATTGGTGTAAATAATTGGCATTTCAACAAAGCGAAACAATTGATTATTAAAATATTGGATTATTAAATTAATACAAAACTAACTATGCATGCCTTTTGGAACTTTTCGGGTGTGGGAATTGGTGAGGTGGAGTTTTTATAGACTTAATGTTATAAATTGAGCCCGAACGATTACGCCTTTCTTAAATCTCTCTTCGGCGGAATCATCAATCTCTTTAATTTTATGCCCAAACTGTATTTTTGGCCCAATCTACTTACTGAAACCCCCTTTCAATTAACATGTAGATTTTACTTGAAAGTTTTTAAAATTTCAGCGAATGTGGTGTAGTTTTGAAATTCCTACTCATTCATGATTTATTTGCGTTATTTTTTTTAATACTTTACTGATATTTACAGAGTTTTTCTCTTTCTCAAACTTCGATTTTGTAGTTTTTCTCTCTGGGAATTATCGATCCCAAAAGCAATTAAAATTTCTCAAGCGTTATTCTCAGAAGTATAATTGCTCCTGGGAAAGCATTATCATTCATAAAAATATTATGACAACACTACAGCAAGAGTACTAATACTTTTCGTTTTTAATAAATCAAAACATCGAATGCCCACCAGTGGTCCGATAAAACAGCTGAACACTGGTCGCGTGGAATTTTTCTGATTTCTCACGTGTTCGGCATCTAAATAGGACCCATCCCTACTATCAAAATAAGTTTTTTTCTATTTAAAAATGGTTAAAATGCAGTTTTAAACGTTGCCGGAAAAGTTAAGCAACTCGTTACTGGATTTTTTAACCGATGGTTTAGCTTTACCTCTTTAATCACTAACAGAACGATATTGAACGTTCCTGCTCCTGTTTTTGGGGGTAAGAACGTCGATAACCTTACCAATCTTCATGTATTGAGTACCGAGGATTGTAGTACGTACCTGTACCGGTACATTACTGATTTTAATACCATTTTTCTTCAACTCTGTATTCAATTACGCAAATGGCCATTCAGTAAATCCTTCTTTTCCAATACCATATTAATTCTGACATTAAAGAGAATTGTATTAATTTTAAATTATCGTTGAATGGAATTAAATCCTAATCTTTTTTCAACGTTTAATTAGTAAAAAAAATCGAATAAAATGAATAAAGATCGCTAATAAGATTAATTTAAATAGATTTAAATTCCAGATTTTTCCAATATAAACCTTAACAAGGTATGACATTTGTAAATAATATCTCTTCGAATATTTAAATAAACTAAGAAGCCAATGGCTTAGCTTTAGATGCCATTTTGTACAAGTAAACACGGGTTTTGTACCTGCTTCAATATTATATCCGCTGAGCACTGGTAAATAAGATTTAAATACCTCTTTGTCACTGTTTAATACTATTATATATATTTTAAACACTACTATATGTACTAGACATTTGTTTTATTCCTGCTTACACTATTATATCAGCTTTAAACACCATTTTATACATCTAAAACCCAGATTTCATACCAGCTGATTGCTGTTATATTAGGTTCAAATATTTGTGCAGCTGTCGAGTACTATTATATCTACTTTAAACACTACTTTATACTATTAAAGATTGGTTTTATACTATTAAGTCTGCTTTATTAAGCAGTTTACACCGATGCCGGATGGCCGAGTGGCTAAGGTGGTAGCCCACTGCTCTGAGGACCCGGGAGTGGGTCCGGGGTGGGGTGGTTCATATAATACCATTTCTCGCCTATTAAACAGTAAATTTTTACATAAGTTTAGAAAAAAAAAGTAAAATAACGTTAGGTAGAAATGTAAATATCATTTATTTTAAAGTTGCATTTCTTGTTAATTTTATAATAATAAAAAAATGAAAGAAAACAAATTAAATCCAATGACGCATTCCATAAGAAAACATATTTAATTATAAAGTTTTCTTTTTGAAGTAGATTAATTTAAATGTGTAAATATATTAAATTTTAAGTATTTAATTCCATTTGATAAGTAAATAAAGATTACATTTTTTATCTTTTCCTACAGTAAAAATCAATAATATATAACTAAGTTTATTTATGATAATTAAGTTGTTTACTTAGATAATCCTCAATGAATAATTTGTTACCGTCAAGATGAAAGGATTTTATTTTATTTATTATTTTTTAATACAATTTATATAAATTAATTAAAGTAAAAACGTGTAATTTGTCTGGAATTTTTTTATAGTCTCTTGATATTGTTGAAGAAAACAAAATCTTATGGGATTCTGTTTTATTTGCCATTAGATATAGCGTATTTTGTTTGTGTCTGGAAATATTTATCCAGAAGTCCTATCGTCACTTGAAGTTTTCCATAGAAAGTCTACCCACCGAGGGCCGATCACCCACATGTTGCGTTGCTGCATCTCATCAAACTAAACTACTTTATGGCAATAGCGAGGGCAAAAATCTTCACAGGAAAGAAGACAATATGCCTTAAAAGTGTTTTATAATCTGAAGTACCCGTCTTTACTGGAAAAAAAACCCTCAGTGGGGCTCTCCTACCTCTTAAATCCGCCCCTGTTCTATGGTATAACTTCTATCAAAGGAGCTATACCATAGAGCAGTGCCTTGATGGCAAACTTCTATTAAAGAAAGTATTGTATGGCATAACTTCAATTATAAAAGGCATTATTTAAGGGGATAAGTCCTCTGATTGGCCAGACCTAACGTAACGTAACAAGAGCCTATCTGTAAACAGGTGAAATTGTTATAAAAGCTATTCGTAAATTCAGAAATATTCAAATAAATACTTTAAAATAAGAAAGTAATCGATAAAAAGTAAAGGTATATCTCGTTAACTTTTTTATTTTATTTTATAAGTTGTCAAAGAATGAATAACACTCATTAGTGAACATATTACTTCTCTATGGGGTCTACTTCTTGTCATATGATTATTTATAACTCTGCCCTTCAGTTATTTATAATAGAAAACAATAGTTATTTCCCTAAAGATGTTATTTTCCTCAATGATTAAATATTTACTACTTCAATCAATGGAAATCATAAAATTGTACCAACTTTCAAATGACCTTGACGACTTCTATTCATTTTTATTTACTAACTACTTTATTTTATTTTATTTAATAATAAAATAATTGCAATTTTTACGAGTTATTAACTTTAATTCTTATTTTTTTATTGAACTTTTTTTTTATTTTTTAGGAAGTAATCGAAATTATAATTTTTATATAAAAAAGAGGAATGAATAGAGCGTTAAACTTTGTAAATAATTTAAATTTAGGTTTTTAGGACTTTTAAGATGTTAACGTCGTAAATTCATTAGTTTTTTTATTTCTTGTTTAATTTAATTTCATTTTAATTGTTTCTTAGTCTGATATGTGGCGCTGCAAGCGTTTTTACGAAGCGCCTCCCGAGGAGAATGCTGATTGGTCGCTTGATGTAGAGGAAAATTTAAAATCCCAGATGCGGATTGGACGAATTTTTCTTCCTTATTTGCCCATAATACAGTATACAATGACGTTGTTTTACTCAGATGTACTAAATATACTGTAGGCATGGAGAAGAATAAAAAAAAAACAAATCGTCCAATCTGCATGCTCGTATTAATTTTCACGATACATCGAGTAACCAATCAGCGTTATCCTATTGTACTACAGAATACGATTCGTAAAAAATATATAGGTGGCGTTAGATACGCGGGCGCCACATACAGGTGCCACTAAATATCCAGATGGCATAACGCGCTGATTGGTCGGCTGAATGACGTCAACCTACTGAAATCGTAAATGTTGATCAATTAGCCTAAACTTTGTGTTGTTGTTGTTGTTGTTGTTGTTGTGAGAGCGAGCAGACATTATAGTGTTATAAACATTTCATCTAAAACTTGATAAAAGGCACTTATTTATAATTTCATTAGGTCTTGTATGTATTGACATTAATGTTAAAATTAAACTAAATTACGTGACATCAAAGATTTTAATGTTGAGTGAGTTTTAAACATCAAGAAGTAACTTTAAATAAGTAATAATAAAATAATCAAAACAACAAATGTAAATTGCAAATTAAGTTTTTTTTTTACATTCTATATTAATTTTATATATGCAGTAGAGCGTCGTTTATCCGAAAGTCGGTTATCCGAAACATCGGTTATCCGAAAGAATTTCAGTTGGCAAATTTAAATTTTCGCCAGTGCTGTGGCGCTGCAATCTTTGGCTATGTCTTGGGCTACTCAAATATTTTACGTTTTTGATACTAAATTAACTTCTGAAGTATAATTTTTTATTGTTTTTATATTTTTCAATATATTTATTTTGTTTGTACAAAATAAAAAAATAATTTTTAACGATACAATAGTCTTC
>NW_019385500.1:128972-131655 GCF_000671375.1 Centruroides sculpturatus | reverse complement strand
AACGAAAATGAAAATTTGCTTGATAATTCAACTACGCTTGTTGGAGAACAATAAAAACACTACACTCAACAAGCCACCAATGAAACTCAACTGCCTAACCTATAATCAAAGTTTTTTTTAAAATTTGTTTTTTAAAAAAAGCGCTTGACAAACTTGCCCCGCATGCCGAAGTTGCCCCGATCTCCCCTATACTGTATATTATGGTACTAAATACATGAAATTTCTGTAAATTTGAAAAGTGTTGTTTCTTAACACACAGATTTTCAACTGACATTCAAAAGCACAAAATATCTATTGACAGAAAGAACTGTCAATCCTAACTAAAGCATTAAAAGTTTTTATTTTTCTGATGAGACTACAGTAATCTAAAACATAATCGACCAGCTTATATATATAATTTCCTATTTCGGTGGGTTGACGTCATTCATCTGACCAATCAGCGCGTTGTGCCATCTGGATATTTAGTCGCACGTGCCACATACAAATTGATGAAAGTGCCCCCTTGATTTCTTTCTCAAATTTTTGGCCGTAGAGGGGCGCTCTTCTTTTTTTGGTGTAAAAATAATACAAATAAAATTTGTTGTTTTCTGTACTTTCCAATAGTAGAAATACAATTAACACTGGCACAGTCGACTTCTTTCATGTTTCCAATTCTGTAAATTGATTACGTAGCATTAATTGTTTCTGTAATTGTAAAAAGACAGAAGATTTTTTTAAATTATTTTTTTTAGAAAACTAAAGGTTTCTTTCGGTTGCAGAAAAGGACCTGTCAAAAACACCGCAGAAGAAAGCGAAATTTATTAATTATTAATTGATCTATCTACATACCAGAAAAAAGTAAACGATTGTGAACACAAAATTCATTATAAAACGTAAGTAATAAGCGCATTAAGGGGCATACAGCGCCACTTTTCACCCTAGCGACTAAATTTTAAAGTACGTTTAAATTTTCCCGAAAGTCGAAACCGAACACAAAAGGTAGTGTTATACCAAATTTAGTTGAGATTAGGGTCGAATAATCTTTTCTGTAGACAGTTCTTAACACATATTCTTTAATTGTGATTAACCTGTATTTTCTCTGTGTTCAGTTCCTGGATTAAGGTACTTTGTAGCTGTTAAAACCACGTCAAGGAAAAAAAATCGATAATAAAGACAAGAAAATAATTTCGATTTGGAGCACGAATTTATAGCTAAATCCATTACAAATTATATAAAAAATAAAAAATAAGAATCATCTGCATTAAATTCGATGTCAGTTACGTAATATTATTGGGTTCAGTATGTAATTACACTCTTTGTATCAGTCATGTTACGTCATTGAAACTTGCCCTTCTCCTGTTTTCTGAAATCGATAAAGTTAACGAAGTAAACAAACACTACTTCATATCGTTCTTTTATTCCTTCGGCTAAATATAGTTTTGTTATTATGAAAATTTCTAAGTATCCATTTACCTTCTAAAATAAATAATTAAAATTTTCGATGGATTTGTAAACAATTTCGTTACAAAATCTGCATCTATGGACTTTTGTTAACGTTTAATCATTTGTTCAGGTTATGTGAAGTTAAACAATTTATTTATGCTCTTTTATTGTAAGTAGTACCGACTATAATGAAAGTCATATGTGTTTTGTGTTGTAAGAAAAGGTTGAGTTATAAGTGGAGAAAACTCTTTGTTTTTTCCTCTGTTTTTTTATTCATACCACATGGTTTGTAGCTCTGCATTGAAATTCTCTAGCAAAACTCCTCCAAAAGTTTTGATTTCCTCTTCTATAGATCTGTTTTCCAAGTGTTTCTTGGTAAGAATTACCATTCACAATGAGAGCCAATTCTTTTTCTAGTGTACAGAGTGTATAGTTAAATAATGTTCTAGCATCCGAAATTCTCTATCCATTTTTTTCTTCTGTTTCAGTTGTTACCCTCTTTAAATTTTTAATTAGGTAATTTTTACACAATTCCTGAAAACTTATTTGATATATTGTATCATTCATTCTGGAGATTTTATCCCGTTAGGTTGCCATACATATAACATTTCTTTACATTTTCTTGAGGATTTATGAAATTTTCTTAACCAGGAGCACTTTAATCTGCTTAAAAACCCTGTGAAGAGAAGCCTGGAGGTGAACCTGTGTGAAAAGTATCTTGGATGAGAACTTCTGTGAAGAGAAGCCTGGATGAGAATCTTTGAGGAGAAGCCTGGATGAGAATCTGTGAAGAGAAGCCTGGATGAGAATCTGTGAAGAAAAGCCTGGATGAAAACTTCTGTGAAGAGAAGCCTGGATGAGAATCTTTGAGGAGAAGCCTGGATGAGAATCTGTGAAGAAAAGCCTGGATGAAAACTTCTGTGAAGAGAAGCCTGGATGAGAATCTTTGAGGAGAAGCCTGGATGAGAATCTGTGAAGAAAAGCCTGGATGAGAATCTGTGAAGAAAAGCCTGGATGAAAACTTCTGTGAAGAGAAGCCTAGATGAGAATCTTTGAGGAGAAGCCTGGATGAGAATCTGTGAAGAAAAGCCTGGATGAAAACTTCTGTGAAGAGAAGCCTGGATGAGAATCTTTGAGGAGAAGCCTGGATGAGAATCTGTGAAGAAAAGCCTGGATGAGAATCTGTGAAGAAAAGCCTGGATGAAAACTTCTGTGAAGAGAAGCCTAGATGAGAATCTTTGAGGAGAAGCCTGGATGAGAA